>NW_015653464.1:366762-369423 GCF_001515625.1 Sinocyclocheilus rhinocerous | reverse complement strand
AGGTTGTAACAACGGAACTCTTTGTATTTGACATTAACTCACATAATCTGTGATTGTGTAGTACAAGTTCAAGTGAGTTTTATTTGTAGTAGACACATTTGGCTACAATGTATCAAAGTTTGAGAGATCTAGCATGAACAACCACTAAGTTACTGACCCTCAAACAAAAAGTGTTACTATCATCCCCGGTCTCCCCCTATAGGCTAGGCTACGCTCGTTTTTGTGACACTTTTAATGCATTTTCTTTATATCTTTATTTGATTTAATCCATCTGATCGCGATGGCGCCTCACGTACACACAAACAACATTAGTTCTAGCGTTGCCTGACATTTCAGCCATTCATCATCAAAGGTTGTAACAACGGAACTCTTTGTATTTGACATTAACTCACATAATCTGTGATTGTGTAGTACAAGTTCAAGTGAGTTTTATTTGTAGTAGACACATTTGGCTACAATGTATCAAAGTTTGAGAGATCTAGCATGAACAACCACTAAGTTACTGACCCTCAAACAAAAAGTGTTACTATCATCCCCGGTCTCCCCCTATAGGCTAGGCTACGCTCGTTTTTGTTACACTTTTAATGCATTTTCTTTATATCTTTATTTGATTTAATCCATCTGATCGTGATGGCGCCTCACGTACACACAAACAACATTAGTTCTAGCGTTGCCTGACATTTCAGCCATTCATCATCAAACTAAAATGCAGTCAACCAAACATAAAAGTTACACTGTTTATTTTAAAAGGTCCACTGTAAAATCAGCGTGCAGCACCAAAACAAACATTTTTGCGCATGTGAAGTATTTTACACGGATATTAGAACCTGAGTGAAGTATAAAGCCTTGTAAGCAACCAAATGTTACAAATATGCCAAAAATGGAAACATTTAGATTATTGTGGTATGAGACAGGCTCGTGAGCCCATTGCCGTTTCAGTTTTGCTTGACATTTGTATGCTGTTTGCCACTAGCCTAATTTGTGTTTTATTTTATAGTTTAATATATAATTTTAAAACTATACTTAATTTTCATTCTTGTTCTGTTCTGGATACCGTAATATTATTATAAATATTTAGCAGTATTTTAATACATATAAATTACATAAATGAATGTAGCCAAATTGTTTGCAATTACAAGGTTAACGGGTGTTTTTGGAGTAAGACCAATTTCTCTTTCATGAGATTAGGCCTACTTCCTCTTTTTGGCCGGGTTTCGTTTCTCCATGTCATAAACTCTAGGGGCGAGGCTTCTAAACCGGGCTGTTTTTAGGGGCGTGATATTCAAATGACGATTGTTTTCTGCAGCCACATTTATCAACGTGCGATCATTCATACAATCGATGAGATTGGCGGCATACGAATGTTTCATGAATCACACGTGAACTCTGTCGTAAATTGATTTGTGCGCACGAATCTGCGCTCGTTTCTACGTTAGATTGATAAATGAGGTCCAGTATGCGTACATAATTCAAATTGAATAATCTAATGATTTAATAGCAAAGTGTACACTACAATAAAAGCAGCCTGTTGTAAATTGTGTAATATTGCTGACGTTGAAATGAAAGGCGATTTTGCATTTTGTTGACTGTCCCGCAGCGGGCTGCGGAATAAGGGAGGTGTGTGAGAGCCGGCGGTCTGTTTCCCATTCCCATGGAGGACGTGCAGATCAGGTTTCCTGTCACGTGTCAGAGCTGAGTGTGACACAGGAGAGTGCTACGTGACCAGCACTGCATTGTGTCATGTTGTGATGACAAAACACTCCACCGCTTGACCTGTTTCTCCCCCACTTTAGCACAGTGTCATATAATTGAGTTAATTACATAATGTGTTTTTAAATCATTAATTCAATTACAAAATAATGACATGAATTCAATATTTGCTAATGACAAAAATTCAATATTTGCTAAGAAAAGCACCCAAATATTTAATACATTATTATGAGACTAAAGCATTAAATCGACTTTGCAAACAGTGACTTTAGAAGTCAATAAATTGTATTTCCATACTATTGAACTAAAGCCTACAAATGGGCTGAAAAAAGGCCTTCATCCAATTAATAATTTGTCTTTCAATTAAATTTGCCATTTCGTTTTATTTTTCAAGTACAATTTTTTAGTTCAAAACATTGATAAATATAAATATTTTTCATTAAGAGCTCAACTAAGACATATTTGTTTTGACGAATGTAAAATATCAAGGTTAAATGAACTCATATTATTAAGTTTATCTCCTGACCATGCCTCCCCATGCTTAGATTAGATTATTGTAGTGCTCTATTGGGTGGTTGTTCTGCACACTTAATAAACAAACTCCAGCTGGTCCACAATGCAGCAGCTAGAGTTCTTACTAGAACCAGGAAGTATGACCATATTAGCCCGGTTCTGTCAACACTGCACTGGCTCCCTATTAAACATCGTATAGATTTTAAAATCTTGCTTATTTCTTATAAAGCCCTGAATGGTTTTGCACCTCAGTATTTGAACGAGCTCTTACTGCATTATAGTCCTCCACGTTCAGTGCGTTCTCAAAACTCTGGCAATTTGATAATACCTAGAATATAAAAATCAACTGCGGGCGGCAGATCATTTTCCTATTTAGCGCCCAAACTCTAGAATAATCTACCTAACATTGTTCGGGAGGCAGACAGACTCTGTCAGTTT
>NW_015653464.1:365433-365808 GCF_001515625.1 Sinocyclocheilus rhinocerous | reverse complement strand
AGCAGAGGCCGGGGGCTAGAGTGAGGAACAGAGTTACGCTTTCACAACGAAACACACAGAGGCTTGAGAACGCGGCGCCCGGCGGATTCGACAAAGGAGGCTTGCGGCAACCACATGTGACGACCCCGGGCTGGACTCTGCTTTTTAGAATTTTTATGATTTTTTTTAGGATTTTTAGACTGCATTAATTAGGACAACCGGAACTGGGAACACTTACCATAACACCCGATGTACTTGCTACATCATTAGAAGAATGGCATCTACGCTAATATTAGTCTGTTTCTTTCTTATTCCGAGGTCACCGTAGCCACCAGATCCAGTCAGTATCCAGATCAGATCAGATGGTCACTGCAGTCACCCGGATCCAGTACGTAT
>NW_015653464.1:358435-363997 GCF_001515625.1 Sinocyclocheilus rhinocerous | reverse complement strand
CAGCGGAGACCAGGACAACTAGATGAGCCCCAGATACAGATGTTATTCCCCTGTAAAGACCTTGTCTCAGACGACCACCGGGACAAGACCACAGGAACCAGATGAGTCTTCTGCACAATGTGACTTTGCTGCAGCCTGGAATTGAACTGCTGGTTTCTTCTGGTCAGAGGAGAACTGGCCTCCCGACTGAGCCTGGTTTCTCCCAAGGTTTTTTTCTCCATTCTGTCACCGATGGAGTTTTGGTTCCTTGCCACTGTCGCCTCTGGCTTGCTTAGTTGGGGAAACTTATTTTCCAGTGATATCGTTGACTTGATTGCACAGACACTATTTAAACTGAACTGAGCTGGATGATGACATCACTGAATTCAATGAACTGCCTTTAACTGAAAATTGAGTGTTTACTCAATTTACTACTTTTGCATTATTGACACACTATGTTCCTATTTAACACTGTAAAGCTGCTTTGACACAATCTGTATTGTTAAAAGCGCTATATAAATAAAGGTGACTTGACTTGACTTCTTGTATTTGCCATAATTACAAGATTCCAACTTGGAAAAAGCATTCATGTCCTTGTAGAACTCACCACGTGACCACTGTACCTGACTGCTGCAGATTAATTTAGGCGTTGATAGTGTTGCCATAGAAACGCACAGTTCCCGGTCCAAGGACATGAACAGCTCATATGGTGTGAACGCAGCATATGATCTTGAGTATTTGATAACAGCATTATCTAACTTACTTGATAATGTCTTTATCGATCTGATTCTTCCTCTGTTAGGATGCAGCTGATAAAACAGACTCCAGTAAGAATCCTCAGCGTTGATCAAGCAAGTCCACATCTAGAGTGGGAATCATCTTGGATGAAAACTTTGTAATGGATGAACCGAACGATCTCAGGCCTTCTATGTCCATTTGTTCAGACTGATTTATGCTCTGCACCTGGACTAAGTGTATGGAAAGCACTTTATATTGTATTCAGCAGGTAATGCTCAACCTCGGAAAAGGTGAGTTAGCACCTATAATTCAGTACTGCCAATATTGAGAAATTAAGAGTGGAATAAAACCATATAGTTTTGATGCCGTTTGTTGTGATTCTGAGATAAACTGTTTTATGTTAGTTTGTTAAACTATTTTTTTCATGTTTTATGGGGAAATGTTTTCAGATGAAAAATTCATGTTTTGTTGTGTTTATAAATTAACATTTGGAATTGAATTGAATTAAATTAAAATAGAAAATTGCAAAATTATTTGGAAATATAAACAACTGATATAGATTTAACTTGGAAATTAGTACATTGAACTTATAGGTTAATAACTGCAAATTAATTGATATTTTAAGTTAAATGAACTGAACATTGAAGTTCACATTACTTAATTTTTTTAGGGCAACCAGTTTCCTCAAGTTTTTTTTTTTTTTAAGTAAATTAAACTTATCAGGGTTTAGAGTGCGTAATAAACACAAAGCTCGACCAGTCATCACAAAACAAATAATTTCTAATGTTTTGATTAAGTCTATTTTTTTTTTGGTTTAGATCAAAAAATAGAATTTAAATTAATTGACTTTCTTCAACAAGAAAAATATACTTTGTGCCAGGTTTTATAAAATAGTTTTCATATACATAGAAAATATTGTTTAGGGCAAGTTATTTATTTTTCATTTGCTCAAGTTATAAAATATAGATGTGAATTATTACCCTAATTTTTTTTAATTGGATGAATGAAAACATTTTTACAGTGTACAATCCAATCCATTCAGCAAAGAGTCATTTCCTGCATTAGACCGATGCAGTCAGTCTTTGGCCATTGCATCACATCTGTACTAAAATAACACATTAAACTGACAACCTTAATATTTATAAAAAAAGAAAAAAAGCCAAATATTGTCCTTTAATATAAAGAAAATTATATTGCCTATATAGCTATAACTAACATTATAACTATATTTCCTTATATATTAACAAATTAATATAATAAATGATTTATTGTTTGTTTAAAACACACAAAATAATATATTGTGTAAACATTTTACAGTATATTTAAAAATGCATAGGAACTGTCACTTTTCCTATTGAAAAATATGACAATATTTAGTTGTATATTGCAATGCATGTAATTTTATATTTTATTATTGAAAAATATGGTGCTGTGTGTGTAGAAATACACACAAACATCTATATATAATATATATATTGTATATGACGTGTAAAATGTGTGAATATTCAAACAATAAAGTTTATGAATATATGTATGTAAGCCCATGTGTTATCTCATGAAAAACAAATTAATTACTTCAGTATTTGAATAAAGCTAGTACACGTAAACATGTAGTGCAGTTTTTGCCTTCATTGCTTTATATATTTTTCATTATGTATCAATCTATAGCCATACATGGTCCATATTGCATACTGAAAAAAAAGATATGCACTAGTTTCCCATATATGGAAATGTGTGTGTGTGTTTTTATATATATATATATATATATCTCATTATATTTTAGTATCTTCCATATTTTTGTTTCATAAGGGAACAGAATCCAAAACGTCCAAAAATGATACATGATAATGGCAATATTTTTTGTACATTTGACTGTGAAGTATCTTGTAAATTTATGGCCTCCCTCTGAAAAACTCTTGCCATGGGGGACAGGATTTGTAATCGTGCTTCACTGAATGTGTCAAATGGCTTCCTCAGCGGAAAAAAGGAACAGGCCGAAGACACGTCACGCTCATCTAACTTTGGCAGTGTGTCAAAAGTATAGTCCAGAATGTTTACATAAGAGATAAACAACTGTGTAGCCAGTAGAAAGGAAACGACCTCATTGCCTCCAATGATTTTGGGTCAGATAGACATGATAGCACGCGCTGTCTGTTGCTGAGCCCTGGATTTTTATTCTGTCTCGTTTGCACTGGCTGTCACCTCTGTTTGTGCCGCCTGCAGCAAAGCACTGTGGGGACCTGTGATGTCATCCATGTGTGAGTGCACTTAAGGCCTTCCCTCACTGAGCCATTAAAATTCAAACGGCTGTGCGGGACAGTGTCATATCTCAGAGGAATGAACTCCTCTCTGCCCATGAGAAAACACAACTTAGATAAACACAACTTGATGAACAGTATCCTGTTACACAGACTGCTTACTGACAATAAACTGCATTTGTTTATGTAATCGAGAAACCCACCGATGACGCAGACAGAAAACCGTTTATTTTTATAGTTGTAGATGTTTACTTTTTTTTATCAAACTCTAAAAACAGACTAAAACAGAGAACAGACTCGACAAGATGGATTGAGATCTGGTGACTGAATAGAAATGGAAATACACAAAATAGCTTCACTCCAATGAAAAAATGTCTCATAAAATGTCGGAGATAAAGACTTTTGAATTGCTTTAAAATCTTTTTGAGACAATTCTAACGACATGGGCAATTATCCTGCAACAATTTTCTATATTTAGTCCATATTTTCATTAAAATAATTATGCTGCTGACATAGCTAAGTTATAATGGAAAAAAAAAAATTAGAATTTAACATTTAACATATTTTAATTAAGTATTCAGTTCTGTTTATTTTCATATTCCGAAACAACTGATATGAGGGCGGTGTTGTACTGGCTTATATACCACGTTTAAAAGTTTAGGTTTCGGTGAGTTCCCCCTCGAGGGAACTCACACTGCGTCGGTAACGACACTAGGGGAAACCCCTCAGCGTAGCGCGTCTGAAGCATGAATGAAACTATTCCAATCCTGATTGGTGTTGCGTCATGACGTAACATGTGACGGCATAGTTTTAATATGCTGATTTGCTGCTGAAGAAACATTTCTTATTATCATCAATGCTGAAAACATTTGTGCTGCTTTATTTTTTTTTTGTGAAAACAATGATACATTTTTTCTTTCAAGACTCTTTGATTAAAGGGGTTATATGCAGTCGTGTCCTCTTTTGGAAGACCAAACAAAGTAGTTTCACTTTCACAACGAAAAACACTGCGGCCTAGCGTGAGCGAAAGCGTGAGTTGAGGCCGGGCTAGAGTGAGCAAAGGCGGCGGGGTCGAGAACGGCACGCCCGGCGGATTCGACGATGGAGCGGCAACCACATGTGACGACCCCGGGCTTCGTCCACGGTGAAAGCCGATCCGGCGATCCACAGCACTAAGTTGATGTCTTTCCTCAGCGACCAGCACAGATCAGCTCTAGGCATGACGAAGCGGATATCGTTCTCTTTTGGAAGACCAAACAATGTAGTTTCGCTTCCACAACGAAACACACAGTGTCTCCACGGCATGGCGGCAGCGGCACAACAATACTACAGCGAGAATATAAGTTACGCCTTCTTTCTTTGCGTGAACGTTTGGGCGGCGTTATGCAAATCTTCTCACATCGTGACGTAGACATGTGGGGTGTGTTAGAACGAGCCGTTTTAGGTAGGCGTGGTTAACTCTTAACTTTTATAAACAGTATCTCTTTGGATTTGAGACTTTAGTCTTTGCAACTTTACAGATCTTCTTTATGCACCAAGAGCTTGTAACACTCCAAAGAGAAAGGAAAAATTGAAATCGCATCATATGACCCCTTTAACAAAAATTTCGCAACCACCATCAGTAATAGTCAATCACAAATACACAACAGCATAGCCTACAATTAATTCCAATGGAATAGAGGTAATGTTGACACTGGCTAGAAAATTAACTTCATTAAATCTGAATATTACATAAGATGTGTAATTTAGAAGAAGAAGAAAAAAAACAATTAGGCCCATAAACTGTAGATTGTCACCTAAAACGTTTGAGTTAGTACCCTAATCTCAAACGTGACATAGGCTAGGCCTACACATTGAAAGATCCATGTATCTCTGAGTCATTCCCTATTCCCAACTGCTGTATAGCACTAAAATCCGTCTGCTTCTAACTATAGTCTCGTGTGGAATAAGTTCTGATCTTTGGAGACAGAAAAAAATCCCCAGGGTGTAAAGACATCGAGGCTGTTTTGCCTGAATAACGCCCATTTAATGCAGTTAGCCTCTTCCCGCGGAGAAGAAAAACTCCTAATAACCCATTTGCGTCAGCAACTTCGGAAAAGCGCTTTTGTGTTGATTCATACACATTTCAGTAATGATGAAAGATAGTCCCGTCACTGAATGGAAGGAGCATTGTTAGCCGCTATCGCAATCTGCGTAATTACAAATAATCACCGCAATGAAGGATTCATTAGAAGTCAATTTATCACCTGCTTTGGCACCTTTTCTCAGCCAGATATCCAGAAGATAATAATGCTTTTAGGCAATGCACCCTCAGGAAATTTACAAATGGTATGTGATTAAGGAGATTTCAGTGTAGTTATGCATTATTACAAAAATGTGTCTTAAAATATGGTGACGTTGACGTTGACGTAGACGTATTTTTGAAGCATTCGCAGGAGTTCTAGAGGTTAAGTGCTTCATACCTCATCATGCCAGTTCACGGGCGCCCTCCTCTGGGTCCAGACCTCTCACACACATCTGAGGTAATGTAAAACACAATGACATTAAGAAACACAGACATTTAGTGACATTATTGTTAGTAATAGTT
>NW_015653464.1:325112-358011 GCF_001515625.1 Sinocyclocheilus rhinocerous | reverse complement strand
GGTGGGGGGGGGTGTGGGAGGCTGATTCACAAATGAGCTCAAACGTTTGTAATGCAATAACAGTACTCGTTGGAAGTGTAAGGTTATTAACCGCCTCCCCAGAATGCTCTCTCTTCTCACAGTCACAGGGTCAATTACTCACTGGAATGAGCCACAAACGCTTCTCTGCAGTCTTTCAGATCAGAGAATATAGAGTCAGACTGCTGCTGAAACCTTAAAGAAAACAATGTGCATGTACCATTACTGACACACGATTCAACCCTTTAGTGTGGATCCTAAAGTTCTTGTGCTCAAATGATTTACTGCAGCTCAACTAGCATTAGTGATGCCAAGATCATGGGAATGACTAATACAGATTATTTTTATATGCTGGGTCCAATATTAAATGTGCAGAATCAGTTTTTAATGACAGTTTTGACATTACCTATATGGTCATTATTCTACAAGAATAAACACATAATCTGCATTATGAATGTTATGTCTAGGCCTACTACTATGATAATAATAATAACCATCATCATCATCATCATCATCATCACAATGGATGTTTTATTACAATAAAAATGATTGTTTTTGTAGTATTTACAGTTATTTTTCTTCTTACATATGCCATTATATTTATACAAAGTTGTTTTACAATCTAGATTTATTCATTATTCAAATTCATTTTTATCTATAGTTTTTCTCACAGCAAAATCATATTTTATCTCATAGTTTTGGCTTATGGACAAGATATGCATTTCTTTTGAAATTTAAATTGTTGTGTACACATTGTTGGTTTTTATTTTTATATTAAAACAGGAGTAAGTATGCAAACAATATATATATATATATATATATATATATATATAAAGACTTTGCATGCAGAATGTCTTTGAACAAAACAATGTGCTATTTACTAAAGAGTATTTTTTTTTGCAGCTGACTAACCCCACAGTCCAAACTTCAGAAAACAGAGAACATAAAACTGCTGCAGCTAAAAACGCAGAGCTTATAGACACAAAAACAAGCACCTTTCGAATCTAAAAGTGAAAAGGTGAAAAGCCAAACACATGTTTCTCCTCTCTGCCTGAAGCTGCGCTCTGAGCACTGGCTGTGACGTCAGTTCTTCATCAGATGCACACAGCTACTCCTCTTCCCTTCTTTTCACTCTGCCCTCCAGTTACCTTTACTGTCTAGTTCTCTGACTCTTTCAACAGCCTCTTTCATTCTTCAGTCCTCTGATAACCTTTTCATTTAGACTCTCAGAGCCACTTCTTTCTGCTTTTATAGTGCTTTTCTTCTCTCTCTTTCTCTCTGCACAGTGATATTTCATACCTCGCCATATGAAGAAGCAGCTGAAGGCTGAGTGGAGGCCGGGGAGGGTGGAAGCCTGGAGTGGGGCTAATGGGATGTCATTTCCATGATTTATTATGGCATTCAGAGGAATGACGCAAAAGACTCAAATTGAAACCAAAGCTGTTTTTCCTTACGTCATGTCTACCCAACCATCAACCCTCCCAGCAACTTCCCCATTATGATTTCAAGCACAAGCACAATCGACACTTTCTCCTGCTTTTCAGAATCAAATAGCTCCTCTCAATGCCTCGTATTATGTGGCGTTCTGGCCAGAGCGCTCTCTGGAGGGGCTGAGTACGTCTAAAACACATCAGCCTTTATTAAACATTGACTTTCCCAGCAGGAGAATGTGGATGCATCTGTGTTTCTCTGCCAATAAATGTAGGTATGTTTGCGTATTGGACTTGCGTGTTTGTGAACATGTGCGTGTGTATTTAGGGGCAGACGGACAAACTTGTTCCTCTCCAGTCTCCACAGGTTTGACAGGACCAATATGCTTCTTGTCTGAACATCTTTGGAATGGACAGATCTGTCAAAACTTCTGAAAGAAACAGTGTCCAGTGCTTAAAGTAGTTGTGTGTGATTTATTTAAAGTGCCAGTGAAGGGTTGACAGATATCACATATAAATAAATAAATAAATAAAAGGTCTAATAAATAAAGTGGCCCCAGCTATTATGTTTTGGGTAGGAGGTTGTATTCTCAAAACAAGGCTATTAAAATCCAACATAATAAACAGACCACAAGAATTATAAAAGATAAAATATTACCAAAATCCTACAAAATTAAAAAGGCAGTTAATGTTAATTTATCATGAATAAAATAGTTCAAAATAAAATATTTAAATATTATTAAATAAAAACAATAAAGTGCCACTGAATTATAATGAATCAACATTTCTATTTTAATTTACTTTTTATTAAAGGGTTAAGCTTTATGTTTAAGTAGGCCTACATCTATAGCTTGTATTTAATATCAAATTGACATTATAAATAACTGGGGGGTCAGGTATTTTCAAGGACAAAAGGTTGGAACTGCTGTCAAATTGTGTCTAGGCATTAGGATTTTTCCTTTACAAAATTAAAGCTAAAAAAAAGGAAATGAAAACTGACATTAGTTGGCCTGCATATTGAAAGAAAACCAGCAAGTGTCTGTCCAGCATGTTTCATTCAGTAATGTTTAAAAACATCTTGCACTTCATGAAGTTGGCTGAATTAATGTCCAGAGTAAGATCTCTCAAATGAAGGAGTTTTGATTTGTGTACAATTTTCTGGTCACTAAATAATTTCCATAGTTTTAATGACTTTACAATTACAATTACAATTTACAATTAATTAATTATTCTTAAATGTGTAAATTAGCAATAACAGAGTAATTGTGTCCAAAATGATAATACATAAAATTATCGCACTCTCTCTCTCTCTATATATATATATACATTTGTGCGCATAAGTTTACATACCCCTTGCAGAATGTGCAAAATGTTAATAATTGAAACAAAAGAGGGATCATGAAAATTGCATGTTATTTTTTATTTAGTACTGTCCTGAATAAGCTATTTCACATAACAGATGTTTACATACTCCACAAGACAAAATAACTGAATTTTTAAAAATGACCCCGTTCAAAAGTTTACATAGCCTTGAAACGTAATAATATGTCATTTCCTGGATGATCCACGACTGTTTTTATATTTTGTAGTTGTTCATGATTCCCTTGTTTGTCCTGAACAGTTAAACTGCCTGCTGTCCTTCAGAAAAATCCCCCAGCTCCTGCACATTCTTTGATTTCCAGCAACTTCTGCATATTTTAACCCTTTCCAAAAGTGACTGTATGATTTTGAGATCCATATTTTCACAGAGGACAACTGAGGGACTCATACATATATTACAAAAGGTGAAAACATTTACTGATCCTCAGGATGCAACACAATGCATTAAGAGCTGGGGAGTGTCATTGTTTGACTTGCCTTTTTGTCTTAATAGACTACAAATGTTAATGTGCATTTCACTTGTTCTCTCTGACCATATGTGAACTGAGTGTCACAGCTGTCATCATTGGAAATGAGAAGAACAGAAACCAATAGATTGAAGGATGTAGATCCATATTTTCACACTGAGGACAACTGAGGGACTCATACATATATTACAAAAGGTGAAAACATTTACTGATCCTCAGGATGCAACACAGTGCATTAAGAGCTGGGGAGTGTCATTATTTGACTCGCCTTTTTGTCTTAATAGACTACAAATGTTAATGTGCATTTCACTTGTTCTCTCTGACCATAAGTGAACTGAGTGTCACAGCCGTCATCATTGGAAATGAGAAGAACAGAAACCAATAGATTGAAGGATGTTGGCAGGGACGTTTTTGCAATAAAGTTTTGTCGTGCTCTTGGAGGTTGTCCAGCACTTAAAGAGGGCTGAACACCAACTGATTCAGACTTTTGAACACACACACATTTCTCCACCAACGATTACCAAAAAAGCCACTGAAGAATCAATCGACCGCAACGCACTTGAAACCATGCCGCTCTAATCAACTGCTGTACTCGCTTTTGACGTTGTTCGAGAGAAATTAAAAATGAACATGCAGATTTACATTCTCTTTTGTGCACGCAGACATGAGAGGTCTCTCACACACATTTTAACATACTGAGAGAGCTAGCGTAATGAAACATATTTGGGACCTAACATAATGAAATGCAAATAACGATAGTTGTTTGTCGCCACCTACTGGAGTAACCATGTAATCAACAGAAAGTGCAGCCTGACTGGAGCGTTTCACTTCACAGAAGGCTGAAAAGCAGTCATTCGAGAAAGGAAAGTGTTATCTTGGTTCTGTGTGGCTCTGGATAATAATCTCAATATGAATGTTTCTCTAATGAATTTCCTCTTGCTGGCGGTGACGGAGAATGACGCAGAAGCCCTCGTGAGTCACTCACAGGAGATACAGGACTGTGTGAGTGAGAGGAGATCTGCACAGCACATGTAATGAGTGGAAATGATGCTGTTAAACAGACAGGAGCGCTTGTAATGTTTTTGTTGGAGCAGGACTTAATTCACCTCACAGCTTTCCAGGCATGTCTCCTGCCAGAGCTGTCGGGGTCTTTCTGCCTTATTAAGCTGCGCTGCGGTGTGATTGTGGGCTGAGAGGAGACACTGTATTAGGGCTCTTACCAACACTGTGGCAGTGAAATTAAAGGGGTCATATGATGCGATTTCAATTTTTCCTTTCTCTTTGAAGTGTTACAAGCTCTTGGTGCATAAAGAAGATCTGTTTTCAGAAAGGCGGGGCATAGAGGAGAAACAATAATGTACAGTATGTGGAAAATAATGTGTTTTTTTTACCTTAAACCGCATAAACACATTTCATTACACCAAATAATGTTATTTTTAGCAACATCATATGACCCCTTTAAGCGATTATAAAATTGCAATGAAATGCTGTTCGGTAATGGAAGCCTGAACAAAAACTAATCATCTATGAGGGTAATGCTTAATGTAATGTCCATGTGATTTGATTTATTCAGCATATAGATAATTTAATAATAATAATAATAAATATGATTTAATAATAATTTCTTTGTAATATTTTATCATTATATTTTATGTAGGCTATACATAAGGTATTAATATACACTATATGCTAACTTGCAAATGTTGGTAAGATTTTTTTAATGTTTTTTTTTTTAAATAAGTCTCTTCTGCTCACCAAGGCTGCATTTATTTGATTAAAAAAAAAACTGTAAAAACAGTAGGCTAATATGGTGAAATATTATATTTTAAATGAAATCTTAATTAATTTAGTCATTTTTGATCAATGTATTACATCCTTGCTAAATAAAAGTATAATATATGAAACAATCTGATCCAAATCGCCTGCAACAATAACTCAATGTAATGGTGTGAAAGTGTTATAATTCATCAAACTTTGTTTGTTACTTTGGTTAAGAAAAACCAAGTGCAGAAAGACTGGGTAAGGGATGATCCATCGTTTCATTATGGGGGAGGGGTTGGGAATGGAATGGAGGATGAAAAGTTTCCAAAAGAACCTCCATGCACTCATGCACACCTGTGCAAGTTCATGCAGAGCACATTTCTCTGCCAAGTCTCATGTTAAGCTTACACATGCTTTCTTGTTCACGCAGACTAATATGTGAGCACATTAGAAGCTTTGCAGTTCATTTTGACAGGTCAATGAGAAATTTGGTTACTAAGAAGGAGGTCAGAGATCCATAAAGAGAAATTAGGATACATTTTTATTTGTGAGCTAAATACGGGCAAAAAGTGTAAAATACTGCTACTACTGCTTTTAATAAACCTCGGTACTTTTCTGTGCGCATGCTGATTTATTGGGCTGCTAATATGACAAGGCTCTTGAAGATGCAATGCTGCGTAACAGCATATTTATAATTTCATACATTTTAATACCACTAAATATTCCACTGATAAAAAATCACTGGCAATGACCGCATTATTTACATCTAGATATTACGTGTAAATCTTCATAACCCCAGCAGGCGGCGCTATCGATCAGGTTTAAATTTAACAAAAGTTTAACATTTTAAAAGTTAACAGAGGCTGTATGGAGGCGTTTGTAGTATCTTTACATAATAAAAGTGTATGTGTTGTTAATATATCAGTGCCTATTATGAAACATGTTGATTTCTTTAAATATGTTCAAATGACTGAACGTTAAAATAGTGCCCTGGTTTTATTAAAATAAATAAATAATTTGACCAATTAGTGCCCCTTGACTAGTTTTCAACATGCATCTTAAATTAATAATTCCACGACTTTCCACAAATGCAACTCAAATGTGTAGCAGACACATAACTCAGTTGAAAAATAAAATCTGAGATGTAAAAGTAACTTTATTTTTCAACCAGTCATTGTGCTGCTGCACCTTGCTGTATTCATTATTTTGTGTTCATTCATGTAATTTAATTTTAGTAAAGATTAAACTGATTTGTGGCATTTTATGCCTTTCACATTATTCCTTGTTAATGCAAGCCTAATTTCTTTAGTTAAACTATTCAAAATGTAAGAACTAAATATATAATGTATATATATATATATATATATATATGACAACTTTTAAACATTTTCACTACTATTGTTTGGGGCAAACTGATGACAACCTGTAATTCACATCAGCCTGAATAAAATGTTCTGTTACAATCTATTAAACTGAAAGACAGATGTAGTGACAATCATTTCAACTAGTATTCCTTCCGGAAATAAAGCCTTTATTTGTAACTAGTACTTATAACAGCAATAAGATTCAAGAAAAATCTAATCAAATGACATACAGTAAAGACATTCTGAGCCAGAGACCCCAGCTTCATGCACAGAAACCATTTTTTTTTACATGTAAATCTATATTGACTGGCTCTTATAAAAGCATAATTCTAACTTCTTTAACATGGAGCATACCACTTGCAGAGAAATAAACTTAAAAATTGTGAAAAAAGAAAAGGACACTCCAGCATGGGGATTTCACACTCTTGGTTGTTCACTGCTCTTCTGACAGCGTGCACTCGGACAGCGAGCGTTCCCTCCTCTCACGAGTGGCCACGTAGTTCAGCAGGTCAATGGCTGTCACCACCCCAAACACCATCTGCCTCATCTTTGGGGATCCATCGCTCATGTCTGTAAGACAGGAACTGCAATTCAGACTGCGGACACCATCCACTGCAATGACACCATGGCCTGCATTTACTGTACTTCATCTGACTGAGGTCCAGGGTTGACTAAAACTAATAATAGTAACAGTGAATAGTAATAGTGAGATTTGATATATTCCTAAGGTTTCTACAGGTGTTATGAAGGTACTTCTTCTTTTTTTTTTTTAAAGACAGAGTAAAGAAAATGTAATAATTTAAAGGGAATACGTTCTCTAAAAGTACATTTTTAGGGAGCACACAATAAACTGTGTTAGCAACTTTTTAATTAATTTTACAAAAAATTGCTTAAAGTTTGAACAACTCTGCTCCCAAACACTGAAATATGGAAATAAGTTTTACTGTACTTTCTGATCACACTGTTTAAAATAATAAAAAAAAGAAAGAATGTGACTTGTATCTGTATTTTTGTCTTGTTTTTCAGTGCAAATGCCTAAAGATTCTTAGATCTAGATACATTCACTTGGGAAGCAAAATTACATGAGATGAGAAGTTTTGTTTCCTGTGAAATTTATCAAAATGAAGTGAGTTTATGATTAAAACAAGAGCAAATATCGGTCAAAAATCTGGCAATAAAAAAGCAGCTTCATTTAAATGGAAAAGTTATTTTCATACCCCATTGACAGATATTTATTCTTATTTTAATCATAAACTCACTTAATTTTGCTCAGTTTCAAGACTTAATTTCTTTATGTTGCATCTCAAGTAAATTTATATTGATTTAAGGATGTTTAGATATTTGTATTGGTAAACAAATATACTGGAAAATCTTAATTTCTTTGCAGTGCATGCACCATTTAATGCCACAACTATGAATTTAAGACCACTCTGATTTAAGACCTTTTTAAGCGCTTTAGAATCCCTGTTTTATTTTTTTGTTTTAAGTTGAAGAACTAAAAATAACAAACTATATAAAAACTACATAGACATTAAAAAATACTAATTAAAAAAAATAACAAAAATGCACAACAAAAACTATAATGGTATATTAACGATGCTACAATAGCACTGCTGGGTTCTAAATAACTGGTGTTACAGATGCCAAAAAGTGCAAAAATAATTTTATCAAAACAGCCTTGTATTCTTATGTAAAGTTTGTTAATTGTTAAAAGCAAAGCTCACAGTAGTGTTATTCTAGCACTTGGCAGAGTTTGCCACAGCAGCAAGTGTAATGTCCTTGAACAGGAACACAATGTAGGCGATTTCTTTGCCACAAATGGCAACGGAAGGGGAGCAGTGATCCGGAGTTCAGGAAAACACGTGTCCTATATCAGGAATTGGTGCCGTATTGCATTTAGCTCCATGAATAAGACTGTTGTTCCTGAATAGTGCTGCAGAGACTTGGTAAGACTTTTGTACACTTTGTACAATACGGTCACATGAAGTAGAGGCTTTGAGAATACTTTATATTCCTTACACCAATAGTTTTGCTGTAGGTCCCACCTTTTAAGTGCGTGTTGTAGTCTGGGTCAAATTTTGTTTGAGGGCATGTTGGCATCTTTCTATTTTGAAAGCTTCTACCAAGTGAATATAAAGTTCGAAAGAACAGCATTTATTTCAAATGGACTACTATGGGTTACTAACCCCAAACTTCTGAATCATTTATGTATATAGTGTATAGAACTAAAAATAAGAAAATGGAGAACAGCTGATTGATTAGGAAAAGGTGTAACGGAGGGACAAATGACTTACACTGAATCTGTTCATGCACAACAAGGGCGAAATGGTCCGTCTCAAGGATACGTGAGAGTTTGCCCAGGTTATCAGTTAGGCGCACCTACAAGCAGAGAAACAAGCTGACTATTGAGCGATCACATTACATCTGTCAGTGCAGCTTAAGTAGCACTGTGTGTACTGATATTGTCTTTGACGTGTACAATTAACATGTTATTATTCAGCTATTATTTGCTTTTCCATCCAAGCCTCAGAAATCAAAACAGCAGGAGTCTTTGTTACGGACCACAACAACATGCACTGGATTATGATGTCTCAAGGTTTATTTGAACATGTCGTGTGCATACTTTTTCTCGGTCCTTCTGTTGCATGTACAGTATGACAGAAAGGGGGGTGTGTCTGTGTTTGCATGCCCACCTGTTTAAACTGTTTGTAAAGAACTTTGTTTATGGGATCGGATGGCCTGACCTTCCCAGCCAGAACGGATGAGAGCATGTTCCCCAACGTGACCATGCCCAGAATCTGCCTACAGGGAGAAAACCAGACACCAGACTGAGCCACACCTTACTCCACTTACCATCGGTTTTATCATTCAGGTATTTTTAGGTTAATGACATGACAGTCTTTTTTTCTATTCAGATCTTTTAGGTCTCAATCTCGGTCCTGGAAGTCCCGAGCCCTGTGCATTTTGGACATCTCTCTTATCAGACAGTCTTGGAGATTCTTCTAATATGCTGATGACACAAATCAGGGAGATGTGAAGAGCTGCGGTGCTCCAATGACCAGGATTGAGAACCAATGTATTAAGCCAATTCAAAATAACTAATAAAACAAAACAAACCAACAACAAAATATTATTGACGGTGACCTTTATGATGCAATTTTTCAGTATCCGAATTAAAATTACTTGTAATAATTAAACCATACCTATATTACACACAACGTTGGGTTTCCATGTTTTATGGGGACATTCAATAAGCGTAATGGTTTTTATATTGTACAAACTCTAGTTTCTAGTCCCTTTACCATAACTCTACCCCTCACATAAAACTTTCTGCATTTTTATGTTTTCGAAACAAATTCTGTATGATTTATAAGCTTGTTTCCTCATAGGGACAAAAAAAAAAAAAAAAGTCCCTACGAAGTCAAAATTTACTGGTATTACTATACTTGCGGGGGCATTTGGTCCCCATAACGAAGGGAATACCGGGTACACACACACACACATTTCACTTGTATTCAAAGTGTAAAGGAAAAATTACCTAGCATATCATTAAATGTTTTTCAATATATTAAGAACAATTTTTTTAAAGACAGATATTTAAAGGACTTTTCCTTCTCATTGTCTGACATCCTTATCAATGTAGTCCATAATGTTTCAACTGAACCTATTTTTACGTAGCACTGAATATGCAGTAATTGTGACACTGCATCGATTTAAGCGATTAGCACTGATACATGATATCCTCGAGGACATGGGACTAAAATCTTCAGAGGCTTGAGAAAATGGTCAAGCTCTAGTTAAACAGGTTCCTGGATGAATGACCTACCCGGCCTCGTCCACCACTGGGGCTTGGTCAAAAGCCTTCTCTTTCAGGATCTGAATGGTCTTCTTAATGGACACTAAAGGCAGCACAGTCAGTGGGGCGGAGAGCCGGAGCTCCTGTAGAGTCAGATTCCACCACCTACAGATAGACGAGCGCAGGAGACGGGAGGAGAATAAAAACTCACGGTAAGAAGACACACAGACAGAGTCATTCGGGAGAGTGATCACGTCTCTACATTTAGAAGCTGAACTGTAACTAATGCAGACTAGTGTAGTAGCAGATGCATAGAGTGTCTATATTTGCACAGGATATTGGTGTGTAAATAACAAGGGTGCTTTCAAAGAAAACGTGCGTATGTGGGTATGTATTTACACTCACCATGGCTTATTGACAACAAGATCCTCCTCATTTAGGAAGCCCTTTTCACACATCCACTTGTCACTAAGAAATTTAGACCTGAGGGTGAGGAGAACAAAGAATTTGTTTTAAAGGTACATTAACTAAGCTTAATACATACAATTTTAATATAATTTAATATAGTAAGGAATGATAGATGTTCGAAATGCATGCTACACTGCTGTTACATGACCTCACAGTGTTACGTTTACATTACCAAGTGGATTTCCAGTGCACTGCGTCATGGGAAATGGAATTTGCATACCATGTACAGTACACATACTCCATTCATTGAGGAAGTAGTGTTGGGGTAATCAACTAAAACATAACTTTTTTAAATTTAATCTTATACAGTACGTTTAATTAAATTAATTAACTTTTCTTTATTTTTATTATAGTTCAACATAAGATATAAGTTAGCTTAACATTTAATATATGTCAACTGTTTTATGATAGAAAAGTTAGATTACTGTCAAATGTTGCCATTTTCATTTTGAATTTATGCGATTCATTCGTTTAAAGGGGACCTATTATGCAAAATTCACTTTTGCATGGTGTTTGGACATAAATGTGTGTTGGCAGTGTGTGTACACAACCACCCTATAATGATAAAAATCCACCCACTCCCTTTTTTTTAATCCCCATAAATCATAAGCAGTGTCTCCCAACTACCTGTTTTCCGAATTGGTGCTAATCGTCACATTAGCCACAGGCCCCACCCACGAATGTTGACAGACACTGCCGTTTTAACATAGAACCGCCCTGAGAGAGTTCACAGCCAGTTGTACACAGTCCGCCATTGCGTTTTAGGAGTTCTGTAGCTGGATGTATGAATCCACATAGCTCTCTCCTTACTCCTGAAATCTGAGCCGCTGAAGACAAGGTGGATTAATTTTGTTTTTGAAGAAAATGCTCCCTCAACTCTACAGAAATTCGTTTATGTCTGCGCGAATCATTTTACACAGGACTGCTTGGTAAATGAGGGTCAGTATAAAGCAGGTTTTGCACAAAAGTTGCTCCTGAAGGATGGAGCAGTGCCAACTGTTCGTGATCCAGCTACACCTCCAGAAGTAGTAAGTATCACACGTTTGTTTTCCTAATTGCCTTTCTGAAAGAGGTTCTTGGCACTCTGTAAGGCTAATGTCGCTAAAGCTACCATTGTCTGTCTGTTTTCACTGATGCTGCCTTCACGTGCTACCAGAATGATCGTAAATAGGAGTGTGGGAGTTAATTGCATATGAAAGCAATGTGAAGTCGACCGCTGGAATTAGTCGAGCTCATAATCACAAGTGGGACTTATAAAGTGCAATGGCACCATGAGTTAAATCGCACCTTGCTCCCGTCTGTGTAATATATAAAGTGCATTTTTTTTATGCACAGTACAATCAGATGACTGACTTTTAAACCGAGTGCGTTTTCTGTAAAGATAACAAACAGACTTGTATTAATAGTGGAGTGTTTATTTGCAAAGGCTAGCACCTGTGTTGCCGGAGCTTGAGCTCTTGAAGCTCCGCCCTCTGCTCCGGGAGCACCAGCTCATTTGCATTTAAAGGGAAAGACGAAAACGGCACGTTTTGGCTCATACCCTAAAAGTGGCAATTTTAACAAGCTATAAAAAAAGATCTGTAAGGTATTTTGAGCTAAAACTTCACATACACACTCTGGGGACATCAAAGACTTATTTTACATCTTGTAAAAAGGGGCATAATAGGTCACCTTTAAATGTGATGAGACAAGAAACCTTAACGGAGTGATTTTTGGCATATTAGGCATATGATTTAGAGTGAATGCTTGCCTATTTTAACAAACATATTTGCAAATAGTTCAAAAGCATTGCAATAAATTCTAGTTCTTTTACCATCTTTATTCTCTAAAATCGCTTTTAAATCCTGGGCCTCTCTCGGATGATGGTCACGATTGCTGCCTCATGTGTCTGGGTATTAAGCAAGCTGAGGTGGTGTTCGTGGATGAGTCATGTTCTCCTTGTGGGAAGATGACCATCTCTGAGTTGCGGACCAGGCTCCGCTACCTCAAAGGGGGTGGTGCTCCATTTCCTCTGCCTCGGTCTAGTTCTCGTACTGGCAGCAGTCAGGAAGGACTACTTCAGGCAGTAGCACGGGTGGTCTGAGGCTAACCGTGATGGCAAACACTCCAGGGAACCAACCCTCGAGGGACCATCGCTCCTCTAGCACTCTGCGGCCAGTTGAGCTGCCCAAGGAACACGCTGAGCCCTCTGCAAGGAGCATACCAGCCG
This sequence comes from Sinocyclocheilus rhinocerous, assembly GCF_001515625.1. NCBI lineage: Eukaryota > Metazoa > Chordata > Actinopteri > Cypriniformes > Cyprinidae > Sinocyclocheilus > Sinocyclocheilus rhinocerous. The sequence continues at coordinate 345,118 of NW_015653464.1, read as the reverse complement.
TATCCTTCAGTGCTCCTTCCGATGATCGGATTTCGATCGCTGCATCGGAGGGTGAGCCGGAGCTCTCTGGAGAGGAAGATTTGGCTGCGCTGCCGCCCTCCGGGACAGTGGCAATGCCTGACTCAGATCCAGAGATGACGGCAATGCTTTCCCGAGCCGCCGAGAGGGTAGGGCTTGAGTGGAAACCTCACTGGCTGTGTCAGGCCGACATGAGGGACGCCAACGAAGTTCGGTTCCTCAACGCCTCAGTGTCCCAGACCGGCCTTTTTGGCGAAGCAGTCCGTACGGACAACACTGCGACCGTTGCGTACATCAACCGGCAAGGTGATCTGCACTCCCGTCGCATGTCACAACTCACTCACCACCTCCTCCTTTGGAGTCAGAAGTTCCTGAGGTCGCTTCTGGCCATTCACATTCCGGGTCTGCTCAACCGTGCAGCCGACGAGCTGTCAATAGCTGCGCTCCCGGGAGAATGGAGATTTCATCCCCAGATGGTCCAGCTGATTTGGAGACGTTTCAGAGCGGCTCAGGTAGACCTGTTTGCCTCTCCAGAAATGTCCCACTGCCAGCTGTTATACTCCCTGACCGAGGGAACACTCAGCATGGACACAGTGGCACACAGCTGGCCGCAGGGCCTGCACAAATATGCGATTCCCCCCAGTGAGCCTTCTCACACAGACACTGTGCAAAGTAAGGGAGGATGAGGAGCAGGTCTTGCTCGTTGCACCCTACTGACCCAACCGGACCAGGTTCCCAGAACTGATGCTCCTCACGACAGCCCCTTCCTGGCAGATTCCTCTGAGGAAGGATCTACTGACTCAAAGACGGCGCACCCTGTGGCACCTGCGTCTGGACCTCTGGAATCTCCATGTCTGGTCCCTGGATGGGATGTGGAGGTTCTAGGTGACCTACCCCAAGAGGTAGCGGACACCATCACTTCGGCGGAAGCACAGTCTACGAGACACACTTACGCCTTGAAGTGGAACCTGTTCGTCGAGTGGTATTCTTCTCACCGAGAAGACCCCCAGAGATGCCCAATCAGAGTCATGCTTTCCTTTCTGCAGCAAGGGTTGGAGTGAAGGCTGTCTCCCTCCACCCTTAAAGTCTATGTCGCTGCTATTTCTGCTTATCACGACCCCATGGAGGGGAAGTCTGTAGGGAAGCATGACCTGGTTATCAGGTTCCTTAGGGGGGTGAGAAGGTTGAATCCTCCTCTTCCTCCCTCCATACCCTCTTTGGGACCTGTCACTGGTGCTCAAAGCACTACAGCAGGGCCCATTTAAGCCTTTGCAGTCAGTCGATCTAAAGTTTCTATCAATGAAAACTTTGCTCCTGGTTGCATTGGCCTCCATCAAGAGGGTAAGGGACCTGCATGCATTCTCAGTCGACGGAATCGTGCCTAGTGTTTAGGCCGGCTGACTACCAGGTAACCCTGAGGCCCCAGCCCGGCTATGTGCCCTGGTTCCTACTACCCCCTTCAGGGATCAGATAGTGAACCTGCAAGCGTTGCCCCTGGAGGAGGCAGACCCAGCCCTGGCTTTGCTCCGTGCCGTCCGCGCCTTAAGATGGTACATGGACCAGGCACAAAGCTTCAGGACCTCAGAACAACTCTTTGTCTGTTACGGAGGCCGGCAGAAGGGGAATGCCATCTCCACGCAGAGGATAGTGGATGCCATCACCCTGGCTTATCAGACATAGGGTGTGTCCTGCCCGCTCAGGTTGCGAGCTCACTCTACCAGAAGTGTTGCATCCTCCTGGGCGCTGGCTCGTGGCACCTCACTGACAGATATGCATATTTGATATATATGTAGATATGATATTTGTAGAGCTGCGGGCTGGGCGACCCCCAACATGTTCGCTAGATAGATTCTATAGCCTTCATGTTGAGCCGGTATCCTCCCGTGTTCTCACCTCAAACGGGTAGAAGCACCAAGAGGCCCCAGCTTAGTGTCGGCTTGCTAAACTGCTCCAGAGTGTCCGTACTGTAGACCCTGTCAAGCTCCTCCATCACCCTCGGCAGCCAGATGTGGTGGAGCGTTTGGCGACAGGCCCTCACTCGATGAATCCGTGAGAACTGGTAGAGGGCTGGGTGCCATATGTAGCAACCTAAGTGGATCCCATATGTGTATTCTCTACGGTATAGCTTTAAGCCCATGTTTCCCTGGCAGACTTCTCTGCCATTCTTCAAGAGGGTTATAATCACCTCTAAATCTTCCATATGGACCTAAACATTCATCCGTATGTGTAAGTGCTTCCGAAACCTCCTTCGGGAAGGATGGGGCTTCCGCAACGTTCCTGTTCCGTGTAGAACGGGTACGTTTTTCCAGTGTTATCCTATCTCACTGACTGGGTAGTGCTAAGACAACAGTGACTGGCCTTCCTGCTACAAGCCCTGGCCTATACCCAAAGAGGCGCAGGAGGCTCGCACAGAACACTGGAAGGGTCAGCATCAGCGCTTTGGTAGGGATCCCAATTTCGTCTGTCATCGACGTGACGTCGAGAGCAGGGCTGGACTGGGACAAAAAAAATCGGCCCTGGCATGTTTTGATCCAGGCAGCCCACCACATATAGGTACACCATATATACGGTATATATCCCCCAAAGAAAACAAGCTAAAAGGTCAAAGTATGATTTCCAATTAATAAAAATACGTATGCAACTGTGTACAACATATAGGCTACTATAATTTAAAATGTTGCCAGTAATCTTCACACTAAGGGACAGCAAAGACCTCCTCAAAAAATGCAACCTTTATAAGAATAAGAGAGGAAGGCGGAGAATAAGTTAATAAATTATGGTTTTTTTAAACACAGTGATTACAGTATCTTTAATATTGAAAGTCAAGTATTTGAACATACTGCAAACTCACAAAATAAAAAATGGTGTGTGAATATCCCAACTCATTGTTTTGGATAAGAATAAAACGTCAGGTCATATTTAAATTTATTCGCATTGGCCCATGGAAACCTCTGTGAACGCACTTGACTTGGCCAAAAAAGAGCAAGGGACGAATTTTCGTTTTATTAAAAAGTTTACATATTCTACACTCATGGTGCACACGCATAGTACAGGTTAGATTCCTCCGTTTCCCCTTCATGCGAGCCCCTGTTATCAATCTCCTTACCGATTAAACTCCTCTCCTCCTCCTGTCTGTCCCTTTGGCCCGCATCACTCACAGCAGAGCAAGCCTGTTTTTGATAACGCTGCTGTGTACATTTCGCAACTGCCGACAACGAGGCACATTTTGCGGCGTCCGCTTCATTTTTTAAGCTACTTTTCCCTGAGCTTTTCAGCACCACCTTTGGTCTGTCCATTTTGAGAGACCGAGAGGAAGGTGGAAGAGAGGTAAAGCGATATTTACATAGGCAGAGCAAGATCCCTTATCACTCCGTCTATATAATGCTTTGTTATGGGCAGCTGTCCCTGGATGATGGGCTGGTCCTTGGCGGGAAAAAAAAAAAAGTAAAAAATTGTACCGGCCCAAAAGTGCGTCGGCCCACCGGGAAAATGCCCGGTATGCCAGATTACCAGTCCAGCACTGGTCGAGAGTGACCGACTGAAAGGGAATGTCTCAGTTACGCATGTAACCCTCGTTCCCTGAAGGAGGGAACAGAGACGTCACGTCCCATCGCCATGGCTGCTGTACCACCGGTGAGTGACTGGGTTTCCGGCTCGGCTCCTCAACGAAAACCTGAGTATGCGTTGCACCTGCTGCCTGTTTATACTCGCGCTGCGATCAGCGGCAGTTGGATGCAGTCATTGCATGCCAATGTGCATTGGCTCATTTAGTTTACACTCAAAGTAGCTCTCTAGCGAGATCGCCAATTTCGTCTGTCATCGATGTGACGTCTCCGTTCTCTCCTTCAGGGAACGAGGGTTACATACGTAACCCATACGTTTAATCTTATTAAACATCAGCGTTAGGGATGATTTTCATTTTTGTATTGAATAGATTTACATTTATACAACTTAAGTTGTATTATTAGCTTAGTTTATCTACATTTAATATTTTGAGAAGCTACACATACAAAAGAGCTTCTCTCCACTGGTAGTACGGAAGGATGCAATTCCAAACATACCAGCAGTCTAGTTTAAAGTCTAAAACATCACATTAGTATAGTTGTTGCTTAATCTACCAGGCAACACAAAACACACATTCACAGCACAGCTAAGCACACTACAATGCTGGGAACACAGAAACCTACATGTAGTTGCGGATGGAGTCAGGGAGAATCACCACACAGCGCTGGCCTTCCTTCAGCTCTTTGGCTACATGCAGTGCAGCAGCCATGGCTGTGCCTGAACTACCGCCTACAAAGATTGACAGACCACACAGTTTAGATGCACACTTGACACATATGAAACGTGAGAGATGTGCTGTGAGTCACATACCGCACAGAAGACCCTCCTCTCTGATGAGCATACGAGACATGGCAAAGGACTCTTCATCATTGGACTTGTACCAACTATCCACCACCTGAGACACAGTAAATGTGGTAAAAATATAACTGATATTGTCTTACGCTAGCTGGAATGAAGTGTGTGACACCTTAAACCATCTATTATTTGCCATTTTTCTTAAAAGAAATTGGTTACACAGTATCATGATTAAATATAGTGCAGACAGCAAACAAAAACTGGCAAACACTCATGAAAGTCAGTTTAGCAATTACAGCTGATAACGATGATGCAAATAAACAGAAAACAAAATAAACATTTATAACCATCCCCCAACAACAGCTCAAACAACAGTTTTTAAGTACTAAAATTATAATAGTATACCAATGATACTAAAACATCACTGTCCTCAATGTATCTAAAACATTTTCTTTCTCAATGTGGCTCTTTATTTTTATCAAGGGTGAAACTTAATGGTGATCTATGCACTTCAAGATCTAAATATCTGGAAAAGACAAGACATGCATCCTCTCTAGGCAGCTTGTGTCACTATAAATGGCATATTTCTGAATGATTCTGCTTTAAAACTATGCATACTGGCCTATTTTTAATATGATAATAGGACCAGTCCGCAACCATTACAAAGACATGTCAATTACGGGACGTAAAATTTAAGACAGGTCATGGCGATAGGGTCAATTGCCATTAGTCAACATAAAACACTCATTTTAACTGCATAAAAGCCTTCTGCGCAAATGCAAACTTACAGATCTGTCCAGAACAGTGGGGATGAAGTCATATCCGATGCCCTCAACCTCATATTGAGTCTTATCAGTCTTATTCAGCTCCTCTGGCTCAGCAAGGATAGAGCCCTCAGGATCCACTCCAACTATCTGATGTGAGAACAATGATGTAAAAAAGAAAAAGAAAAAATTGTAACATGCGGTGTAAAAATTTTTAAAAATAAATTTAACGTCTCCAACATAGTAATTATTCAGAATTCAAAATGACCTACAACAAAACTTTCAACAACAACACTTTCAAGACTTGAAGTAGTTACTCATAAGAAATAGCAATAAAAGATTATGCCAAACAGTGCATATATATTATTTTTATTGTTCTTTAATTCTAACATTATAACATGAATTGCAGTGAAACTGGACTATAGTATAAAAAATTCAACTGTATAACAGTGTTTCCCAGGCGGCATATATATGCAAACTCATTCTCTGCCAGCTGGAGGCGCTGTTGGAGTGATAGAGATCAATGTTTCCCCGGTAATGGCTGTACACAAAGCAGCCGCTCCGCTCAAAAATACACTACTTTATAAGACATTACATGCAAGATTAAATGAAAATGACAATGTCTTGAATTTGTTTTGGGGGTGTTCTAGAACATGCTCTCATGCTTGGTGGTTCGAAAAACACATTATTTTTTTACATAATTTACATTATTACAAAACCTTTCTCCCCAGTCTGGCACAAACGGAACTTCCGGGTTTGATTAAGGCCCACCTTCCGAAAAACGAAATGTGATGTGATTAGTTAGCTGTCCCAGTGCGTTGTGATTGGCGAACAGCTTAGACGGTGTTTCAGCACTGCCCCGCCCCTTGCCAAAGGAGCAAGTTCCGTCTGCTCCGGTATAGTTAAGGATGGCGTCAATATTGCCATATCAATTTGAGCTGGATTCAGACCCAGAGAATACTGAACAAGAGGATCGCAGAACCTTTGCACGCACGGATATTGCAAGACATATTAGAGTGGTAACGTTAGTTGTTTTTTTTGTTTTTTTCTAAATCACGTTTTAGATCGGTTGTCAACAACCACTTAAAAATAACTGCATTAACTATGTACAGATAAGTGCATATATATTATTTTTATTGTTCTTTAATTCTAACATTATAACATGAATTGTATTTACATAATTATTCAGGTGCATGTGTAATAACTTGCAAAAACTTGAGGCTACAGCAGCACTTCTTCGTCGTCGTGTCTGATGCACACAACCCACGACCTCGCCCCTCCCCACCCCCCAACCATTCGAATTTCCGTAGGCGGGAATTATTTTAATGATATTCTAATGGACCGCTTTGTGATATCACAAAACCCGGAAAACAAACGCTGTAGTCCAAACGAGCCGTTCGTTGTAGTTCTTGAAAAGGGATTTTTTAAAAGCGAAATATCTCCCTTTGAAGTGGACTTTGAGATTTGTAAGTTTGAAGATTTTTTATGCCCAAACATACACACTACACACTGACTAAAATTCAAAAAGTGAAAAAGCATAATAGGACCCCTTTAAATAATTAGCAAACAGACAGATAGACAGAAAACAAGTTCATTGACTGGTGTATCAGAATTTATGTACTGATCTGAGCCTCACCTTGATATTAGGGCATTTCTCCTTCAGCTTGCGAGCGATGCCAGTGATGGTGCCACCAGTGCCAGCTCCGGCTACCAGCATGTCTATTTTACCTACAGAGGATAGGAACAAAAAAAATGGCACCAACAATATTTAGAAGCAGTTATTCTTGACCTTTTGGTCAATATTCAAATGCCTATTCAACCTGTAAGCTTTAAAAAAAAAAAACATGGTAGCAGTTTAATGTTGGACATTTTTATTTTTCAGCATTTTAAATAAATTATTGTTAACTAAATTTAAATCATTTTAAGATTTACCCCCCCCCCGGTTGAGAACCACTGGTCAGCTGGAAGCAACTGATGAGCTTTTTCATAAAAAGCATCCAAGTAACTGAAAAGAGAGGGGTGAATGTTTAATTCTGACAAAACCACAAAGGTTTTAATTTACCGTCACACTGCTCCAGAATCTCCTCTGCAGTGGTGTCATAGTGGGCAAGGGGGTTGCTGGGATTGCGGTACTGGTCCAGAATATGAGCGTTAGGAATCTCGTTCTTCAAACGCCAAGCCACCCCCACGTGAGACTCAGGAGAGTCAAACCGGGCTGAGGTAGGGGTACGAACAATCTCGGCACCAAGAGCGCGGAGCACGTCCACCTGGGAGCATGTGAGGACACAAAACACATGACTATGAAAATACACATTCATACGCACCACAAATATCAGGTGGATTTACTTCCACACCATATTTATCTTTATTATCTCACCTTTTCCATGCTCATCTTCTCAGGCATGACAATGATGCAGCGATAACCTTTGACTGCTGCTGCCAAAGCAAGACCGATCCCTGAAAACACACATGACAGTCACACAGTCTGTACCACATTCTAATATCAATAATCTACACTTCACTGATTAGTAAGTGTTAGATGTTGAATAACACTTAGCTGACTGTATTTACACAGTCATTCTTTGATTTTGGTGCCAGACTAGTTGGCACATGAAACTGGTCCTCCAGCATTCCAGTGCCTGAATTAAACTAAATGGAGCAAAGGTTCTTCCTCAACACGGCACAGTTAAAAACATTCAGTGCTTGCTTTCAAAATAAATAAAATAAGAATAAACATTATAATGGCTAATGGTGCAGACACACACCTGTGTTTCCTGACGTGGGTTCAATGATGGTGTCTCCAGGTTTCAGGATGCCGTCTCTCTCAGCATCCTCTACCATTCGCAGACTGATTCTGTCCTTCACGCTGCCACCGGCATTGAAGAACTCACATTTAGCCACTAGACAGATAGAAAGACAAAAAATAAATAAAAGAAAAAAAACCTTAAACCACCTTTTCCATTTGCGCATGTTGTCAATTACAAATCATCAACTTGCTTGTTTAGATTATAAATACACTGGTCAAGGAAGAGAAAAAAAAAAATGTTGAATAAAGTCATTATTTTTGTTTTCTTAGTGCACAAAAAGTATTCTCATAGCTTCATAACATTACGGTTAAACCACTGATGTCCAGTGTTGGGAAGGTTACTTTGAAAATGTAATAGTTTACAGATTACAAGTTACCCTATTTAAAATGTAAAAAGTAGTGTAACTATTTCAATTAAAGTAATGTAACAGATTATATTTGATTACTTTTTGATTACTATTCTAAATTTCTAACAAAATGTTTTCAACTGTTAATTATTTTCAAACATTTAAACCAGGTACAGTTAAAGATTATAATAATGTAATTATAAGCCATAGCCACACAAAGGTTAAATACGGATTTAAAATCATAACGGGAAATAGCAAATTAATAAAATAAATTTTCAGATGTAACCCCCTTTGTAATCGTTAACACTTTCATAAGTAACTGTAATTTATTTACACATTTTTTTCTCAGTAACTGTAACAGATTACAGTTACATTTATTTTGGGTAACACTTTATTTTAAGGTGTCCGTGTTACACATGTTACATGTACTTACTACTAAAATAACAATACATTATGCATAATTAAATGCTAGTAACCCTAAGCCAAACCCTAATTCTAACCATATAGTAAGTACAGTTAAGTAATAGTACTCGGTATTTAAATGTATAATTACACCAACAAGGACACTTTAAAATAAAGAGTAACCTTATTTTGTAATCAAATTACATTAACACCGTTACAAGTAACTAGTTACTCTCCCCAACACGGCTGATGTCACATGGACTATTTTGTTGATGTCCTTACTACATTTCTTGGCCTTGAACGTGGTAGCTCCATTGCGGTCTATGCCGGGTCAGAAAGCTCTCGGATTTCATCAAAAAATAGCTTAATTTGTGTTCTAAAGATGAACAAAGGTCTTACGGGTTTGGAATGACATTAGGGTTCATAAGTAACTGTAATTTATTTACACATTTTTTTCTCAGTAACTGTAACAGATTACAGTTACATTTATTTTGGGTAACACTTTATTTTAAGGTGTCCGTGTTACACATGTTACATGTACTTACTACTAAAATAACAATACATTATGCATAATTAAATGCTAGTAACCCTAAGCCAAACCCTAATTCTAACCATATAGTAAGTACAGTTAAGTAATAGTACTCGGTATTTAAATGTATAATTACACCAACAAGGACACTTTAAAATAAAGAGTAACCTTATTTTGTAATCAAATTACATTAACACCGTTACAAGTAACTAGTTACTCTCCCCAACACGGCTGATGTCACATGGACTATTTTGTTGATGTCCTTACTACATTTCTTGGCCTTGAACGTGGTAGCTCCATTGCGGTCTATGCCGGGTCAGAAAGCTCTCGGATTTCATCAAAAAATAGCTTAATTTGTGTTCTAAAGATGAACAAAGGTCTTACGGGTTTGGAATGACATTAGGGTGAGTAATTAATGACATAATTTTCATTTTTGGGTGAACTATCCATGGAAGCTATTTACTGTACAACTAGACCACCCAACTTCATCATAATGGCACAGCCACACATGCAAATATGTGAAATGTACGCCTAATCAGATGCAATTAGTCAGCTAATTCCACGTGTGTAATGCCAAAGCTGATCGGCTGAACAGGTCGAAGGGTAATCTTGTTCACATGAAATCGCTAGACATATTGAACCCCCATTATAAAGCTCATTAAAGCATTTTGACTCAAAAGGCTTTGACTGCCACACAATAACACTTTCAAACAACGCTTGTTAAAAGAAAGAGGGGCTTAACTACAGTCCTGCTACACTTTTGGCCCATGTGGCCAAACTCGTTCACCTTTGACAAAATGAAAGACTGCAGCCATTTTGTGAGCGTGGTTTTGTTGAAGTTTCAGTTTTGGTCTTTGAGTACACCCGGACACAATACAACCCCCACCCCCCCAACCCCAACCAAAGCTAAAACACACAATGCAACCATGTGAAGTACTCATCTACTGCAACACCCAATGCATTCCTCCCTACAGGGTTATTTTAATGGCCTCTGATTTTATCTGATATAATAAGGGAACTGTACTTTCCAGCAGATCTGTTTAATTTGAATATGGTTAATACGGATAATTAGGAGCTAATGGAATGCTGTTCTAAAGAGATCTTGGCGGTATTACAGAAGTCAGGTTAAGCGAGTTCTCGGGTAAGTTTACCTCCGACTGTGCTTCCAAAAACCTTCAGAGTATTTCAGTACAGTAGCCATATCAACTTGATCTGCTTTGGAGCAGGACATGATCATAGAATATTTTTGAGGGTTAGTTTGCTTTTGATAAACATCAGGTATTTGCTCATACATTCCCTATTGATGAGACTCCAGTGGATGTGATAGCACAGATTATGCACAATATTATATTATAAAGTTATAAAATGTATCATTCCAAAGAATGATAAAAACAAAGGTATTTTTTAAACCAACATTTTATCATCTCACACATTGTGGATCAGCATCCAATTTTTTTTGCAATGGGACATTAAATAAATAAATCATGCCACATCTTGCCTTACGACAATTGTGGAAGCAAAATAGCCAAACAAAAAATACTTACAGTCATGTTAGGTATCTTTGCAAAATCTTACCTTTTTTTTTTTTTTTTACTTCTATCAGGCATTCTTTATCAATTTAGCATCAAACAAACAATATACTGTTCACTTAGAGAAAAATCAGATCAGATTAAAAAAAAAAATAATGCAGCCCAGTAGGCAGCGATATATGCACCAAGATTGTAAATCACCAATAAAACAAAAGTAGCATGTCACGCTTCATACACAACATGACTTTTGCACAGATTTGCAGGATGAATCTATGAATCAAAATTCCTTAAAGTCAAAGCCAGTCTGCAGATTTTGAGCAGTCGGAGTTGACAAATTTTCCAGAAAATGGCATAGCGCATGAGCAAAGTGTAGTTTCAGATTTTGATTCCTTCCAGTCGGATATGAAACAAGTTTGATATTTTGAGCTAATTTCAGTAAACATAGGAGGAAACCTAACACTTGCATTGCTCATTCCAGAACACAGCCCCTTACTTCCCAACACAGACACACGTGCCAAATATACCGTGATATCAATTTTGGCCATATCGTCCAGCCCTAGCCGACACATGCACATCGCAGGCTGTCCTTAAATGATCATGTGATTTTCATGTCCTCACAGGACACGACAGAAAAAAAAAACCCACATTGCTGCATGAAACCAGGTGTGAAGACACATCCCCCACATCTATATGGTACAGATACTCACAAAGCTCACACTTGAGGCCAAAAGCTTTAGGAATCTTGTTCATGCGGACCAGTGGGGTCTCTCCAATCCTGCTTAAAATGTTTGGAATGATACTGGGTGTCTTTGTTCTGTAAGAAAAGGGAGCACATTAAGTGGTTACACACACACACGCGCGCACACACAACCACAAACACACATTAAAGTAACATCAACCATCAACAAACCACAACGGAACTGAATGAACTGAATCACAGTGACTCTGCAGACTGTGGCATTGCTTCCTGAGTTAAGGTAAGGGTGTGGTAATTCACGGTTACATTTCTAGGCTTCTTTCTGAAAGGACAGGGTTGTTAAACAGGAGTTACTTGCGAGGTCATGAAAGCTCCTTTCAAAAAAAAAAAAAAAAACATCTGACATTATAATATCAGGAGCATAGATTTAAATAATACAGATGGTAAGAAGTCTGTAACAGAGTTAGAGCTTGTTGAATAATATCTACCAATATTTCAAGCAAAAACTTGTGAAAGAAAGAAAAGTAGGAATGTAACTTATTGCATCGTTTCTGTCATGTTTTCCCTTTTGAATGAATCCATTGCATTTCCTTTTCTGAATTAAAAGCATGCTGTCTAGCATAATCAAAGATTTAGACTTTTCACTGACACCCTTTTCATTGACAAATATGAATTCGGAGGAAAGTGTTTCGATATCTTACCGTTGGAAGTGCTTGTGGGGCGACTCTGTATTTGGGTCACCAAGTTTCCAGGTGCATCTGCTGGGCAAATCTGGTCGAATCCATTTCCTCTCCATGCTGCCTTCTGATCCGTTCTCAATGTGCTCTACATTCACACTCTTCACATGGTGACCGTTTGTTTCATTCACATGGTCTGTGCCATTCACACTTAACTTGTGTGCAGCCTTTCCGTTCAAAACAGCATCTCCGTTGATGCCAGGTTCTCCATTTGCAGCATTTGTGAGGACTTTGGCAGCGTGTGTGCAGATGGGGCCAGTCCCAACTGACTCTGAACTAGATGGTACTGATGGCATGGTTTACCTGTGAGAGGAAACATTTTAAGTGTCATTCACCAGGTTTTTCTTTGTATAGTACTGCGATCACCCAGTAAACTGTTATAAACATTGTTAGGAAGAATGATGCAACCCCTCCATCATAAATGTGGGCGTATCGCTCTAGAAGCTTATTCTGATTTTCACTCGATTATGTTTAAATACTGTTCTCATGTTCTTATGCAACACTGACGGATCACAACATGCCTTACAGGAAGCCAAACTCCCATTTAAAGTAGTACCTAAAAGATAATATTGCTAGTGCATTCCTTTTTTTTTTTTTTTAAGGTAAACAAAGTTTTTGGCAAACATAGACATCAAAATACAATCTTAATGCATGATAACACTGTTTTGTGTGCTTTGTCAAACATAGTGAGAGGAAGAAAACAAAACTGAATCATTCAGAATGTGTGCAAAACCATTCACTTCTTGATAACATCATTAGATAAGAACAATTAGATTAGACCCATAAAGCTCTCCAATCTCAAACACGAAGATAAAACAAGCGCTCTTGTCATGAACCCAACTTCATTCAGGTGAAAGCATGAATAAGCAAAAGTTGATCCCTAATAATAACAAAAAATAAATAACTAATTAAAAAACTACTATCGAAACCTGGGTGGAGGAGATCCATTGGGATCCAGGTGAACTGGAACAGTGTCTGCCAATGACTTTTCTTTCGGATCCAGCAGAAGGTGTTTTCGGAGATGGTAGGTCTTGCTCAGAACAGAACGGTTGTACTTGTTCATGTTCATACCTCATGCGCTTGTAAATTTGCCAGGAAGTGACTCTAATAATGCAATGAACAGTAAACTGAAAAACAACACCAACAAAGCCTTTCAGCCAAAAGTAAACTTTAGGATGGAGCATTTTTCGAAGAGGAATAAAAAAAAATCCAAGCATTTTGCTTCATTTCACTGACATCTGGGATGTTTTGATTGTAGCTTTTACCACTAACTACACGTTAAACATGAAGAAAAAAAGTTCCTAGATTAGCAAAACATCCCTTCTGCTCTCAGCATCATTAGTAACATAATCACAGCAGAGTCATCCATACATCGGGGAAAAAAAAAACTTTAGCAATACCAGACAAAGTGGAATAAGAAACTTCTGCTTTCCACTCACAACCTTCAGAGAAGAGGAGTGACTTTCCAGACAACTGAGATGATGCAAAGATTGTTAGTCTGTACAGAGGGATTCACTCTTTCAAACCCGGTTTAGTCACGACTCATGATACCGTACACAACAACACTGAAACTGTATCTCAGAAGCGGAAAGCTTCACAAAATATTCTCAAACTGAGGAAAATTTATGACTAAAAATTGTAAATAAAAAAATGCGGGTTATAGGCTGCCTCGAGAAATCTCTGCGACTTAAGTCATACCGAGCATTCTAAACGTAGTTTTCTTCCTACATTTATATACTCTTCAACAGCCGGCGACGTTTATAATGCCAGACATTTCAGAAAAAGCAAGGACAGTTTTTATGGGCTTTAAAAGCCAGTCACCCGGCTTAAATAGAAGAGAAATGATAATGGTTAATAAATAAATAAATGACTCAAAATAATTCTCCACAGTAGGTGTATGTAGGTATGGACTGTATAACATGTAAGAGCGTCATATTAGCGAAAGGACACAAGTAAGGTAAAATGACGCAATCGCGTGGCTATCGCCTTCTTTGTGCTCGCGCTGATCGTGATGCTGTGACGCAGGGGTCGATTTCATCATGCTCGCGCCGCATTCCCATCACTTAGGAGGACAGACGTAAAAAAATATAATAAAATGTATGTATGAAACTCTCTGGCGAAATACAAGCGATTAAGATGTGTTCCTCATCTACAAACATCAGGGTGTATTAGTGTGGCAGATTCATGCTCTTATCGTGTCTTTGTTGTTATTAATAAAAGGGTTTCGCGATTAAAATACGAAGGACAGTTTTTACTCACCTGACTATCAGATACAGAGGAACTAAGGAGCTGGTGAGGTCCGATTACTCAGATGACCTATCCGTATGTGAAAAGAAGTCGGCTTGCCAGCTGCTCGCATGCGTTAAAGAGTCACGCCGGCGTCAAAGAGTCACGCTGGCGTCCAATCAGGTGTCAGCATACCTTGTTGGGCTCGAGGGCTGATTGGCTACGGCGGGGGCGTCTGTTCTGTTCTCTTAACCAATAGAATGTCGACTTTTAGTCGTGCCCTCGTCCACAGAAAACGCTGTTCTGCTATGCTACGAGCAGTGTTGCCAATTTAGCAATTTTGTTGCTAAATATTATGCATTTATATTGTTACGAACAAATCTAAATTAACATATATAAAATATATATATTTTTGCTGAGATTTGACACAATTTTGCATCCTGATTACGTAATGACGTCATCCCGCAATGACATCACAACATCATTTAGCAACTTTTAGCAACAAATCAACCTTCCTTTAGCAACTTCCCCTGAAAATTTGTTGGCAACACTGGCTACGAGCGCTAGGGACTGGAGTGGATCACTCGGGGCCCGGGGCACTAGACCGCTTATGATTGTGATAAATATAGCTTCGGAACACAGTATTAATTTTATGGTGAGCATAAAACCTTTGATGATTTGCTAGAAGCTCAGGAGTCCTCTGTAAAAGAAATCGAAAACAACGCTCGCAAGAACAAACTGGTCGGAGACGGAGTTGGATGAGAAACAAATTGTAGGCGGCGGCGTTAACTTGTTCATAAGACAGCAATTAAATTAGACTTACAGATAAGATCATTTCAACAATACCGGTAATATATAAATAGCAATAGTTTGTCGTTATTACAAGGCAATGAATAAAAGATACGCGTATTTCAGATACATTTTAGTGCACATCTTAGATTACTTTTTAGTTGTACTTATTTCTATCAGTTAAAGTTTACATAATATGCTAATGTTCGTTGACCAAGATAGAAATAATCGTTTTGAGTCGTGAGATTGTTTAAATCCTAAGTTATGAAAACGGGTGCGTGATAGAATAAGTGGAACTGATGCGTTGAATGGAAACCATCAAATATAGTTTAGTGTCATGATTCAAAGATGTTTATTGCTCGATTTCGTGACTGGCTAATCGGAATCAAGTATTCCACCGTGCTTTGTAATAAAATAGGTGTTTTATTACACCTGCTGAGAAAGATTACATTTAAAAAGCCTAGTACTTAACAAATAGTCCTTAAATGAGCTTAAAACATTTATCTCTTTGTAGGACTAAGTTACCAAATCACTGACATGTTAGTTATTGGGTATAATCAACAAAACACAGTTCTGTTACAAACGGTCCTTAATTAACCAGGCCATTTGTTGTATGACCTGATATTTTAGGTGGATATTGCCCTTCCCTACAATTTAAAATAGCTTTAGCAAAATGTTTAGTCACCTATAGGGATTACAGCGAATTTGAGAACAGTATGATCCAGTATGAAACATTAAATCACTAGGTCAGAAAATCCAGAAACTTGATTACTAAACACTGCTTTCATTGTTAGAAGATACATGTGGAAACCATGTAAAAGAACAGCATATAATAGAATATGAGAATAATGTAACTACTGAAAGGCAGTAAATGGATTAAGGTATCTTTATTGAAAAGCAAACAAATCTCGCATAAAAAGGTCAGAGGACAAAGAAGTCAGGGAGGAAATAAATTGAACATTTATCACATTTCATCAGGAGAGACAAGGGCAGGACTTGGGGTTTGAATGTTGGTTTCAAGAAAGAAGGACAATTTAAAAGCGTCCAGAGCGTTCTCTATCTCTTGACCTCCGTCTCTCTCTGTCTCTTCCACCTCCTCTATTGCGGTCTCTAGAGCGAGAGCGGCGTTCACGGGAACGTGAACGGGAGCGATGCCTGCGTAGGAGAGAGAATAAATTTACTAACGAGTCCAAAACCAGTCCATTATACAGTACCTTTGAAAAGTTTGGAGTGAGTAAGCTTAGTTTTTTTTTTAAGGAAAAAAATTATTCATCGTCTCTAGAGCGAGAGCGGCGTTCACGGGAACGTGAACGGGAGCGATGCCTGCGTAGGAGAGAGAATAAATTTACTAACGAGTCCAAAACCAGTCCATTATACAGTACCTTTGAAAAGTTTGGAGTGAGTAAGCTTAGTTTTTTTGATCTAAAAAAACTAAGCTAAAAAAAGTAAATTGATCAAAAGCGACAACAAGGACATTTATGTTTCAAATAAATTCAGTTCATCTGCACTTTCTATTCATCAAAGAATCTTGAACAAACAAGCGTCAAAGTTTCCACAAAATATTAAGAGATAATAATAAGAAATGTTTCTTGAGCAGTAAATCAGCATATTAGAATGATTTCTGAAGGATCATGTGACACTGAAGACTGGAGTAATGATGCTGAAAATTTAGCTTTGCATCACAGGAATAAACTACATTTTAAAATATAGTCAAATAGAAAATAGATCATTATAATATTTCACATTCACTTATTTAATTTAATTGTACTTTTTATTTTATTTTTAAATGCAGGCTTGGTGAGCAGAAGATATTTTAGCATAAAACATTTACAATAAATCTTACCAACCCCAAACCTTTGATGGGTAGTGTATATAAATGATGCTGTCACTTGTTTCACAAAAGAAACTGCAAAAATTTGTGTAAGGTTAACCATTTGCACAAATTTAGTATGCTGTTATAATAAGGATCTCTTATCTTTATAACAGATAATAATAATAATAAGCAAGATCTTATAGAGGCCTAGTGACAGCGATGTGAGAATTACAAGATCTGCTCAAGTGTTCTGTATCAATCTTTATTCTTTTGAGGAGTTTTAAATCACAGACCTCTTCCTCCTGCGGCCATACAGTTCTCTTCGGAGTTCCCTTGAGATTGGCTTCAGGTGCATGAAGTTGCAGAAGCCTCCTCGAGTGCACTCTCTGCAGGATCACACAAGTACTGCAATCAGTCACAGTGAAGCCAGTGGAAGCAGTTTAAGAAAACACCTTCACCTGAATCAACAAATCCTGTGCAATGGGACAGTTGAACAGTTGACTCAGGTTTAGGCACCAGGTATCAGTAAACAACAATTTGAAGAGGGGAGGGAAGGAAACATTTATCTGTGGGAATGCAGCATTAGAGTGCACGGCGTTGTTGTGCGTTCCTGTAGAAGGGAAGATGTGCAGCACTCTCTTGGCGCTTTTCCACTGCGTGACACGGCTCGGTTTGCGTTTCCACTGCAGTTTAATATCGCTTTAGAGTGGGCGGGATTATTCACATGTCGTTAGTTGCGCCGCCTCTACTGCCGCGACTCCTGAAAAACGTTTTCTTTCTGCGTTGCCCCATCAAGCTCTCGCTGGATCCGCTCCTCTGCTATCAACGAGAGGAACGTCTGTACTTCCTTTTTGGTAACGGTACGGTTCGCTTGGACCCTCAACCGAGGTGGTACTAAAAAAAGTACCAGGTACTGTAACCAGTGGAAACCCCCCCAAAAGTGAACCGTACCGAGCCGTACCATGCAGTGGAAAAGCGCCATCTGATGCTCTGATTATTCAGTCCCTTACCCCATTTCATACTGCCGACAACAGGCCTCTCTGAAATCAGTGACAGGCGAGAGCTCAGCATGGATGGGCTGGCCATTAAACCAGCGGTTATTCAAGTTAATCACCGCTTTCTCTGCATCTTCCTCACGGCGGAACTACATACACAAATGCAAAAATACAAATTCATTTTCATAATAATGAAAATATCATCTGGGTATCATCTTGGTAACGCTAGCAATAAGATGACAGCTTTCAGTGCTATCAGGCTAAAGTTAGCATTTTCCAAGATCTCCTATTGTACCTTTAAATTCCGAGTTTGAAATTCTAACTTTATTACAAGTTCAACAATAACAATCAGTTTTAAGCAGTAAATTAAGATAAATTACTAAAACGTAAACACACTGCAAATTCTCTCACCTTCACATAGACATTTCCCACCAAGTGATCTCCTAAATTATCACACACATTCATCTCCTCAACCTCTCCATATTTCTCTTCCATTTCAGTGAAGACCTCCTGTAAACAAAGAATTGAAAGTGATATTGGAGCATAAAATCTACAATTTTTTTTTGTTTTGTTTTTTTTAGCCCAAACACAACTGATGTAACGAACAGGGCCAAACTGTATCATATGCATCTGCCCCATTATTCTGAAATCAATTGTGTCATAAGGCATGCACACCTCCATTCAAAAGTGTGGAGTTAGTAAGATATTTCAATGTTTTTGAAGGAAGGCTCACTAAGGCTGCATTTCATTTGTTAAAACATACAGTAAATATTGTGAAGTGTTACAATTTAAAACAACACTTCTATTTGAATATATTTTCAAATGCAATTGAATTTTGAAGCTGAATTTTCAGCATCATTACTCCAGTCTTCAGTGTCACATGATCCTTCAGAAATCATTGTTCCGATCGATATGATCCCTACACAGAGTTCATTGCTCCCTACTCCCTGAGCAGGGGAAATCCGTTGAAGTTTACTTCACTTCGGAACATGGGCTGGAATTGGGAACCTGATGTAGCCTATTGTAGTAATGTTGTCTCTGGTCTGTGAGTGTAAATGCGTTCAGGGGGTGTGGCTTTGGACGGCGATTGCAGGAAGGGTGGGACGTTCGCTTTCAGTGCTATCAGGCTAAAGTTAGCATTTTCCAAGATCTCCTATTGTACCTTTAAATTCCGAGTTTGAAATTCTAACTTTATTACAAGTTCAACAATAACAATCAGTTTTAAGCAGTAAATTAAGATAAATTACTAAAACGTAAACACACTGCAAATTCTCTCACCTTCACATAGACATTTCCCACCAAGTGATCTCCTAAATTATCACACACATTCATCTCCTCAACCTCTCCATATTTCTCTTCCATTTCAGTGAAGACCTCCTGTAAACAAAGAATTGAAAGTGATATTGGAGCATAAAATCTACAATTTTTTTTTGTTTTGTTTTTTTTAGCCCAAACACAACTGATGTAACGAACAGGGCCAAACTGTATCATATGCATCTGCCCCATTATTCTGAAATCAATTGTGTCATAAGGCATGCACACCTCCATTCAAAAGTGTGGAGTTAGTAAGATATTTCAATGTTTTTGAAGGAAGGCTCACTAAGGCTGCATTTCATTTGTTAAAACATACAGTAAATATTGTGAAGTGTTACAATTTAAAACAACACTTCTATTTGAATATATTTTCAAATGCAATTGAATTTTGAAGCTGAATTTTCAGCATCATTACTCCAGTCTTCAGTGTCACATGATCCTTCAGAAATCATTCTAATATGCTGATTTGCTGCTCAGGAAACATTTCTTATCGTTATTATCATTGTTGAAAACAGTAGTGCTGCTTCATATTTTTGTGGAAACCATGATACATTTTTTCAGGCCTTTTTGAGGAGAAAGTTTAACAGAACAGCATTCATTTGAAATAGAAATATTTTGTAACAATAAAAAACGTTGAGTGCTGCTTTTAATTTCTTCAAAGGGGGGGGGGGGGTTTTTGAA
>NW_015653464.1:320902-324995 GCF_001515625.1 Sinocyclocheilus rhinocerous | reverse complement strand
AAACATTTATATATATTTTTTTCCAGAGCAATCATTTTTGAGGCCTTCACCAGATTTCAAAAATCCAGCAAAAAATTCTGAGAAAAATTGTTTGCTTACAAATCAGACAGTACAATTGTAAGAAAAAAATATTTTATACAACAGCAATATCTAGCCTATGAAATAATGTAGAACAGAGCACTAGAGTGAATATTCATAATAGAAATGTCCTTGACTTTGGTTTGAACTTTGAACTCAAGCTTGGAAAAGACCATTGTTTCTCTGATTGTGGGAGCTCTGTAATGGCTGGAATCATAATTAAATTGAGGTTGTTTAAGGCATGACCCGTCATCCTCGCCATCTCCCCATAACTTTCGAAAATAGTCCACCTACCTCAAAGAACTCATCATAGTGTTCCTGCATCTCCACATCACTGACAGCATCTGATAAAAGAGAGAAGACACATGCCACATCACGAGTAGACACGCCCCTTATTGCTGATTGGCTACAAGTTTGTTTTGCGATTCGGCCTGAATCAGTTTTCTAAAGTGTTTTTGAAAAATCACACACCCTGCCTTTAAGGTCGTACGTGTGTTCAGAGCTCACAGTCTATGGTTCAGAGAGTGACAGCTAGTGGATAACAGATGTAAGTGTTCTCAAGATAGCTACGTGAATTAACGCGTTTACCAAGCTCTTCATCACAGAAGTTAAATAAGCTAGCCCAATTTGGTTAAAAACTTGCGATTCTTGATCTATCATCTTCTGTGGTATTTTTATCACCTTGGAATGGCTGAGAGGAAATGATCAAAATCAAAATTTAAACCCATCACTTAACAAGGACACTGACAATGATTACAGTCAGTGTAGTACTGAAGGGGAAGATCTGTAAATGTTGATACTGGATGAGAAGGAATTTCCAGCATTACAGTGACCCCGAGTGATCACCTGCGGCGAAAAAGAAAACAAGTCCGTAAGACTGCGTATCGTTGCTCTTTTGTTGATTTTGATTGCTTAACTGATAGGGGTGTAACGATTCACTCGTTTTCTCGATGCATGGATTACAAACCCTGACGATGCAATGCATCGATCTTGAAACATGGATTTTTTAATCGTGAATTGTCGATTTCGGACAATATCGATTTAAAACGCTAAGAATCGAATGAATCGCGATTTCTATAGCGATTCAATGCTTTCAAAATATATACACATTAAATTACTACAAGCAGGAATTAATGGAGACCTTGAACAGTATTCGTGCCCTCGCATCTCTCCTTCACATGCTCCACTATTTACCGCCTGTGACAGGATTGCGCTCGCGCTCCGTTCGTCTCACTGACACATTTTTTGAGCAGCTGATGTGTGATCACTCCTTAGTACAAATGTACGAAGGAAACTGTTAAAATAACCACAGCATTAACAACAACCTTGAAATAAGTGCACAAGGTTTATCAGATGCGTGAAAGTAGCGTTTGTTGCTATAGCAAACAGACATCAGCGGTCTTTCAGAATCATCATTCGCTGATAGAGAGGAAAAGTTAAATGATGCAGTGCTAATTGACATATAATTTATTACAGTAGCCTACAGAAACTATAAAGTATATATATTTTTGTAGTATATAAAACAATCATAAAATTGCCATTAGGAAAAAATGATAGATTACAAATGATTGATTATTGTCCAGCAGTGTATTTGACTAGTCAAATACACTGAAATACATTGTAGAAGACTAGCGTACCTAACTAGTCTTCTACCACGCTACAATCCATCACGCTCCCTAAGGTCGCAAAACTCTGGACTTTTGGTAGTACCTAGGATAGCAAAGTCCACTAAAGGAGGTAGAGCTTTTTCGCATTTGGCTCCCAAACTCTGGAATAACCTTCCTGATAATGTTCGGGGTTCAGACACACTCTCTCTGTTTAAATCTAAATTAAAGACACATCTCTTTGGCCAAACATTCAAATAATGCATCTCATAATCTTATACTGCAGTTATATCTGATCAAATGCACATTATTATTCTTTAGTTTGGGTTAAACAAATCAATTTTGATTGGTTGGAACAGCAGCTACGCTAATTATGTCATTATTTGTTTCTCTGTTTTTGCCACGGGATGTACATCCCGTGGTAACTAGGATTTACACAAGCTTCAGTCTGGATCCAGAACACCCGAGAAGAGATGATGCCAACCCCTCAGAGGACCTCAGATGATGCCAACCCTGAAACAACATACAGAACTACCACATTTTGCTATAAGTTTGATTGCATCAAATAATAATTGCTGTTAATAGTGTTCATCGTCTGTTTGATTACGTCTTTAATTGATTTTTCCGTACATTTCTGCCATATGTACATAAACATATGTCACCACTGATAAGCTACTACTAAATATTGTAGAAACTTAATTTGCTGTAAAGTTGCTTTGCAATGATTTGTATCGTGAAAAGCGCTGTACAAATAAAATAAAATTGAATTGAATTGAACAGATAGATAGATAGATAGATAGATAGATAGTGTCTAAACATAATACAAATAACATCTGACAAGCAGCAAATCTGGTTAGAAGTTTTTTCTCTCTATTTCTATTAAGTATGTGTGCTGTGTAAAGAGGAAAGCTGATTTAAACAAATAGCTTCTCTGTTATTATGATCTCCATTGTGCTGAATTCAGATAGATCAGTCTTTAAGTGATGCGTCTGTGATGTTTTTGGCAGATACATCAAAGGCTGTTTCCAGGTTGTTTAGAGGACAGATGTGAATGGGCTGAATCCTGCACAGGCAGGAAATCAGAGACAGGGTAAAATAAACAGACCAACACAGCTTGACCTTTCCTAAAACCCACCTGACCTCTCCTGACCCTTCCTCCTCTCTTATCTCTTATCTCCCCCTTATTCTGACACTGAGGGTGGAAGACAAGTCGTCTATCTCCTTTCTTTTCTCTCTGTCCTTCTTTCTCACACACACAGGCAGACACACAGATCAATCACTGCTCTGGCTTTGGCAGATGCAGTCAGTGAGAAGGCTGGAGTCTTGCTATCAGAAAGCAAGGAGCATGTTAGCGTCCAGTAATAAGAGGTAGAAAGAACAGAAACTGTCTATTGATCGGATCAGATGTGATCAACAGACAACATTCATGATATTAAAGAAGTGAGAGAAAATGTTAGTGTGCTGATAGATGCAACACAGAAAAAACTGGGAGATGAGAGAGACTGGAAAAACGAAGGGAGGAGGAAAGAGAACAAAGGATAAAGGCCAAAGCGTAAGGGATAAGAATGAGTGAAGATAACAAAAGTGATTTAGGAACACGGGAATAAAATAAAAGGGGGGAGTAGGAGGAAGGATTGGAGAGAGTGCAGGCAGAAGGACGTGTATGTAATAGGAGAAGAGAAAAGGGGGATACTGAGGCACTGCAAGCTGTCATCCAGTTGGAGAGGGTCAAAGGTGAAAAGTATCATATAGGACACATGCATACGCTCATACACTACGTCTCACTGACACATTTTTTGAGCAGCTGATGTGTGATCTCTCCTTAGTACTCGTGGCCAGTAATGCTAAAGTGAAGTAGTCTGTAGTTTTTGTAGTTTTTCAATGGCTCTCGGTCATACCGACGACATCACCTGAGCAGTCGAAGGCTGCGCATGGACGGAGATTGCGCTCGTGCTCAGTTCGTCTCACTGACACATTTTTTGAGCAGCTGATGTGTTAAACTGTTAAAATAACCACAGCATTAACAACAACCTTGAAATAAGTGCACAAGGTTTATCAGATGCGTGAAAGTAGCGTTTGTTGCTATAGCAAACAGACATCAGCGGTCTTTCAGAATCATCATTCGCTGATAGAGAGGAAAAGTTAAATACTATAGCATTTTATTTTATGAAAATGAGATAAAGAAGTTTTCGCACTGAAAGAAGTGATATCGCGCTCATAGACGTGCCAGGCTATCTGCAGCTAAACTGTATAAAAATCAGAATGAACTGAAACGTTAAGACAATAAATACAATTTATGAATGATGCAGTGCTAATTGACATATAATTTATTACAGTAGCCTACAGAAACTATAAAGTATATATATTTTTGTAGTATATAAAACAATCACAACATTGCCATTAGGAAAAAA
>NW_015653464.1:317532-320655 GCF_001515625.1 Sinocyclocheilus rhinocerous | reverse complement strand
TGAAATTTGGCCAAATGTGAAGAGGATGCTAAATTTACTTTTTTTATTTTATTTTTTACTGTACTGTGTTGTGGTGCATGCCAAGTTCATACAATTTGAACTTTTCTAGTGCTTTTCATCTACTGCAAGATTACTTTACAGAAGTAAAATGAAAACTATTTTTTTCTCAAACGTTCATTGCTGAATTATACATCTGTATCTGTAATTTAATTTATGTATACTGTAATAGACATTGAGGTGCAGAAATAATTCCTGAATCCTAGTAAGAGTTTTTTGTTACAGTGTTATTGATCTCAGTGTTCACTGGGCAGGAAAGTCATCTGTGTATTTGAATTGTGTGTAAGCATTTACAGTCTTTTTCAACTGCGTACACACAAAATCTTTACTTGTCACACAATTTCTGAAACTTGACACAAACACCAGAACCACACACCAAATCTGCAAAACCATACACTAATTCTCGGGCTTTGACTCAGTTTTAAATTTCATAAAACACTTTTTGCAAAAAACAACACACAATTCTCTATGTAACACACAAAACTTATGGCAAAGGTATGAAGGTAGAATGACGTCAAAAAGATTTGCATGTGCAGGGTAAGAGTTGTGGAAGTGTACATAAGACCGTAAGCGTAAATTAAATTTGCATGCGCAAGAGAAGCTTTGTAATGGAAATTACGGTTCAATCGTAAGAAAAAATTATTTGCAGCATTTTACTGCTACTCGTAAGTGTAATTCAAGTATTGTGAAACTGCAGCTTCATGCTAACGCAAAATAAATATTATCTGCATTCTTCTGACTTCCATTTTTCCGCGCTTTTGGCACGTTGTTTTCGCTAAAATATGGTCAAAAGTACTACAAGCCTGTGAACAGTGATTTGCAAGCGAAAACAACCCAGCAAACATTGGTCCGACGGCAACGTCGTGTCCCTGGCCAAACCGTCGCGGTAGGACGGCATAAATCGGTAAAAATATGTAACACAGAACATTTCCTAAAAATGCATTCAGATACGTTTGTACATCTCTACAGTTATCTGGGGTTGCATGTATAATTGTTACCTTGACTTTTAGCTATGTGCAGTACAATATGTATACCCTGTTGTGAATCAGTTGTGAGAGGACCACTAGTGACGTCCTTTGCACGTGCATTTATAGTCCATCAGGACCCTCTATGAAATTCCTATGAAATATGCAAAAGCAATTGTGCTTACACCTTTATTAATACTCCAATAATTAAATTAAGTGCCCTAAGTAGTTTTTAAGAGGTTGTGAGTAACTTCCACTGACGTCCTTTACACGTCTATAGTCGACCGAGACCAATTGTACACTGAACAAAATTATAAACGCAACACTTTTGTTTTTGCCCCCATTTTTCATGAGCTGAACTCAAAGATCTAAGACTTTTTATATGTACACAAAAGGCCTATTTCTCTCAAATATTGTTCACAACTGAAATGTAGTTTGAGTTTGGCTAAAATTAGCTAACGTTAGTAGGCTAAAAGTAGGGCCAGTGTGAATAAATCTAGATTTAAATTAAAAGAGAAAGGATAGTCTATGCATGACCTGGCGTTTTATTCGTATCCAAAACAAGGAGATGTGAACATGCAGTGTATGTTTCATTCATACTCGAAGCCTGAGGGCACTCTCGCGCAGAAAGTCCAAAACGGACTCATAGAAGTACTTATGACATGCCAGCCAGGAAATCCCTAATTTGGGCAAAGGCATCCCACTATTGCTGAATAAATACAAAAAATGTGAAGACAATACATGCATGATTACGACAATATATGGTTTATTTGTGTTTTTCAAGTCATCTCCAGGTAATAAACAAAGTATCTGAATAATGCAGTGCTAACTGACATAGCATTCATTACAGTAAGCTACAGAAACTATAAATTATATTTTCTACCTTATTCTGTGCTAAAAATGGGGTGTGGTATATGAACAAATCATAAAATTGACATTAGAAAAATATTACAGAATACAAATTATTGGTTATTGTCCAGCAGTTTATTTGATTTCTTAGCCAATTAAAAGTAAGAAAAATAAATAAAACCTGTTAGAAAAAAAAGGTATTATTACATTTTACATTTCTGTCCCCTTCACTTCTGAAATGATGGCTACGCCATAATAAACATAATTTCAGTGTAAGCCATGATTGACAGTCAATACTTGTCACAAAAACTGTGGATATGGATAAGGACTTAGTTCATGTACTTGTTACATGATAGATGAGTGGTTGTGAAAGTGTATGTTTTAACATAGCATTACTGTTAATTGTAATATTGACCTTGCGTGGAAATTTTTCTGAGGTGAAGTAATCCTGAGTAATTTCTTTCACAGAATCATGTCCAGCCGGCTGTGAGATCTGATCTGATCGTCATCCAGTCTGTCTGGAGAGACGTGAAGAAACAGAACAAACTGAGACAGACGACATCTCCAAGATGTTTCAAGAAACCTCCCTGCAAAGCTACAGTACTGTTAAAAGTATTAGGCACTTGTGTAAAAATGCTGTCAAATGAGAATGCTGTCAAATTTTCTTTATCAGTTAACTTCTATTACCTAAATGAAATCAACATTTGGTGTGAGCATCCTCTGTGTTTAAAGCAGCTTTTGCCCTCGGTTTCTCAGGGAGCTTTGCAGGAGGTTTCTTGGATATGCTATTTACCCATCATACATATAAAGTTTAAGACATCATCTAACTCCTTATTGTCAGACATATCAGAACGGAAAAGAACCTTACTGATGGAAATACTACAGAGCTGGTGGATTTATTTATATTTATTACTTTCTTCTTTTAGAATCTTTAGTTCAGCTAACCTGCATGTCTTGGGACCCAGAGCAAAGCCACGCTGACACAGGAAGAACATGCAGAAAGGAACTTGAACCCAGCTGCTTAAGCATGAATTGTGAGTTTTCATGATGTCACTAGATTGGATTTGAGTGCTGTTTTCAATGAATTAATTTGAAAATTCTATAATATTCTAATTCTATTCTTTTTAAAAAACTTGTCCCTTTTAGACTTGCACTCTATTCGTTTACTGCTTGTTTTCTTTAAAAAAAAAAAAACCTAACACTAGCTTTTCTAATCTTTTTGTATTCTATCTATTTGTTTTCTTTTTATTTA
>NW_015653464.1:306741-317422 GCF_001515625.1 Sinocyclocheilus rhinocerous | reverse complement strand
TGGATGCAGCAATGCCAGAACACCTGAAGCACGCTCCAGCAAGTGCTGGGGCTTGTGGATATAAAAAATTTGCCATAAACAACTTTCACAAACTCTAAAAACATTTACACATGTGTTAACCATTATCCAGTATTTTTGTTGTTTACTTGTTTGATTTTTGACTGTTTAACAATAATGCAAGACTGTTAGGGAAAAAAAATGTTTGTACTGCTACAGCTCTGACTTCCATGCATCAGTGATGGAACACATGAATCTCACTCCTGGAAGAGCTGGTGTTAGTGGACCAAGAAAATGAGTAAACATTTTGAAATTTTTTTTTTTTTTTTGAAAGACTAAAAATAGTTACATATGTATTCACTGTGGTTTTATAGACGTTCAGGTCTGACTGGACCGATTTTGGACCTTTTTAGAACATTTGTCAAGTTCAGATGTGCCTTTCATGATGTTGCACAATTGGTTATTTTATTATTTATTTATTGATTATTTTATATGCAGGCTTATACTTAAATTATGCAGCAACACATCTTATAAACATCCAGATGATGACACATTTAGACGTCCAGGGACGCGCAGAAAAGACATGGAATTCACGGCCAGATTACGTCAAAGACGTCCGTTCAACTTTCATTTTGGAACTAGTTTTCAACCATGACGGGACGTGACTGAGGGACGTCTTTTTAACGGTCATTAAACGTCCAAATGTTTGCTGGGAGATGCTTAGAGTAAACACGCCCTTGGAGCCTCTCGGATAAATTAAACCCATTCACAGGCGCCGCGTAGAGAGAAAGAAGTTGAGAACTCAGAATCAAGTAAACCGAAACCTCCTTCACGTTTCCTCTCAATCAGAGCCGGGCAAACTATATAAGTAGGCTAACACTGTGCATAGGCGGAGCGTATGTAAGGCTTAGCCTTCCCCTGGCCACGGGGACTTGGGGCAAAAATGCCCCTGCACCAATAAATTAAATCTATTACGTCTGTTTCTATCAAAGTTATATATAATATAATATGAATAGACAGTGTCGATTGCAGCATTAAATTAAAATCTCATGTTGCACTGTATTTCATTTTAGGCGTGTTTACAGTGTTGCGCATTTTAACCAATCACATACAATTCTGTTGCAATGAATGCAATGGCCAATCAGAGGCGTTCAGATGAGTCATCGCTGAAACTCATCAGTTTTGTTGTGTGCACGCCCTCCGCCTATGCTAACACTGTTCTAAATTCAGCTTTAAACAGAATGTCTTTCAGTATAAACAAACAGAAATTATTATTTTATAGAAGGCTAATTTGATGATAAACTACTGGGACTTTCGATATACTCGAAGTACTCCTCTGTTGTCTGTTGTTTCCATTTCCCACAGTAGCTACATTTATTCCCTCAGTGAGCAGTGTTTTTGTGCTGCAGTGTTGCTCTTATGTTGTACTATACTGTATATATATCATTTTTGGAGAGGATTCATTGGTCCAGTCTCCAATTTGCCCTTTGGCCTTTGACCATCATGGTCTCCTAATTATGCTCACATCGTCTAATTATAGCTTCATCACTATAATATAAGCTGTGTGGAGGGCATTCTGGCGCACTATAGCTGCCGTCGCATCACCAGATACCAGACGGATGCTGCACACTGGTGGTGGTTGAGGTGATTTCAAATTAAAGAGCGATTTCAGTCTGGAGAAAGGTAATATATAAATGTAATTGATTATTTTTTTATATAAATAGTATTATTGTTATTATAATAGCCTATACTTTCATTCTTGTCACACCCCTGGAGAGCACATTACATTTTTCATTTTCTTTCTTTCTTTCTTTCTTTCTTTCTTTAGATGTGTAACTAAAATATGATAAATCAATGTCACAGATAAAGAACAAACTTCAAAGCTACAAGTTAGAGTAGACAGTGTTTTCACATTTGAATTTATTGTTATTGATTTACACTGATCAGCCACAAATAAAACCACTGTGAAGTGAATACAATTTTATATATTGTTACAATGGCCCCTGTCATGGGGTGGGATATATCGGGCAGCAAGTGAACAGTCAGTTATTTAATATCTTGTGTTGAAAGCAGGAAAAATGAACAAGCAAAAAGATCTGAGTGACTCTGACAAGAGTCAAATAGCAATAGATGATTGGGTCAGAGCATCTCCAAAAAGGCAATTGTGAGGTTTTCCTGGTATGCAGTGGTTAGTACCAGAAGTGATGCATGGAACGACAACCAGTGGTCAACTGAGGGGGTTTTTGGCCCTTGGAAAAGTTTTTACATGCCTTGACATTTGTGTTTTTTTTTTCCAGATGCTTATAGTATGACTATAGTGTAATTGCATTGCATTCAGCACAAACTGTGCTACAATATGTAAAATATATAAAACAATGTAAAATAATGTAAAATGTGTACTTGCTTGTATTTTTGAGAAAATGAAATAAGGCCAGAAACCACATACTTTACATATGTCCACAACACTTGAATACTGGAATTTTTGTTATAAAATTATGTGAAAATCATCCAGCCCACTCATTCTGACAAAACAATATATTGAAGTAACTTTTGTGAGATACTTATTTTTTTTCTTAGAAAGACCATATGTGAGGAAGTGTCTATGGACATAAATATTGGTGTGATTCACACCTGAGAGAAACAAAGACCCTAATGGGCCTACAATATACTGTATATTTACAATATAGTGCACAATATAGCCTAATCAAAATATAAACAATGAAGTTTGAAGGTACATGATTTGAGCACACTGATTTGAATACAGAGACTTGAACAGACATGAACCATTGTGCCATTCCTGGAATCTGCTCCTATTCAACTGCAGACACAAGTGTTTGCCACTTCTTGCACTGAAGAAAAAACTGTCCTGCCATAAATAGACAAAGATGGAGCTCACCTTCACCATGTTCATGTAGAGTAACAGAACAATGTAGCAGTGCAGCTACAGCTATAGCTTTCAGAGTAAAACAGTGTGAAGACATGGGACATCGTCTGTGGTCCAGGTTCCTGTACAGGCAGGTATGGTCACTGCATAAAAAGCAAACAACCGTGAACAGGTCGATTTCAGGAGCAACTATATTGTTAAATTGTGACCCTGGAGCACAAAACCTTAAAAATCTTAAGTAGCATTTGTAGCAATAGCCAACAATACATTGTATGAGTCAAAATCATTAGGATATTAGGCAAAGATCATGTTCCATGAAGATATTTTGTAAATGTCCTACCGTAAATATATCTGATTTTCAAATAGTTGTGTCTCAGCCAAATATTGTCCTATCCTAACAAACCACACATCAATGGAAAGCTTATTTATTCAGCTTTCAGATTATGTATAAATCTCAATTAAAAAAAAAAAGACCCTTATGACTGATTTTGTGGTCCAGGGTCACAATTTACCAACAGAAGCAGAGCGTGACCTTCGGAGAGTCCTCTTTTCTGAGCATGTGAATGTCTGACCAAAGTCGACTTGAGGTGTTTAACTGGAAACCAAAAACTTCATAAAGGTTGATCTTTGATTTGTTAATACACAACAAATTATGATTGCCAGGAAACACACACACTCTGATGAACTTTATACCTTGAATGCAAGTCACTTTGGCTAAAACGTCTGCTAAGGGAATACAGGAAGAAGTGAGAATTATTTGTATTCTGTTGTCGCCTTTGGTATATTTTCAACATGGCATTTTGACTGTGCTGCTAGTATCTACAGGCATTTACAAGAAACTCTTTTGTAATTGTGGCATAACTTATTATTAGTGGGACATGAACACAAATTGTTATAGTATTTAAAACAAATTAGAGTTTGTAATTTACTGTTTTGAGTTACTGAAAAATGATTGTCTTTTTTCTGTATTGCTTTGAAATGGGTACCATGCTTAACACATTGTCTAATAGATGATGGTAATAAAAACACATGTTTTAATCAATTAGTCAGTAAATACATGTGCACTGTACAGATAACAAAAGAAGCTGGAGCCCTGAAATGTAGTAATGGAAAGTAATGATATTAGCATACACTTGGGGATTTTTTTTAGATGTTTTACACAGAACAACATGCAAAAGACTTTAGTTTCACAACTGAGACCGTAATGTGCCTTAATCGTTGCAGTGGGGGGGGATCCCAAAGCATAGATCTACTAACCACACTGTAAAACTGTGGGGCCGTGGTGGTTCCGGCAGGCCAGGATCCCGCCGTCGAGCCTCTGAAACCAGAGTTACAGTACATGACACAGGAGACACTTTAAAACTGTCAGTGCACTTTAAAACGTAATGTGCTCTTCCAGTCACATGCTAATGGTTGCATGGAGTTATGCTGAATAGCATTGTAAGTTCCGACAGAAACCTTTAAAAATCTAATGAGGGTTTCCACCTTTAACTAGGCCAGAATTGAGGCTTTGGGTCTTATTTATTAAATTCAATAATAGCAATGTATGCTGTTATTTTGACATAATGTGGTTGTGTGAGATTTTTTCTCTTGCATTGAATTACCAACAAATGATATTTGTGCTCTAGAAAGGTGTAACAACTGCATAAGTATGCAAAAATACAAAACCACAGAACAAAACTCTCCTGTCCAAAAACATGTGAAGCTCAATACATGTGCAAAAGCACACAGAGCAGGATGAGTGCATGCTGCGTAGGTAAAGGAAATGGAAACCACAAGTATAAGAATGAACATGATTGAAGAGCACAATGAGAGAATGACAAAAATGAGTGTTCAGTCGAGTGATTTGGATGGTGACTGTAAGGATTAGACTGAATGAATTTATATTTTGAGACCATCTGTGACGAACCTGACTTGTATTTAAGATGGATTCAGCATACCTGAGAAAGACGGCTTTGATCCTTTACATCTTGGTAGTTTTCATCCTGCATGTGAGCACTGATACACAAGGTGAGTTCATAGCATGTTTGTATGATGTCCAAGACAAAATCAACTGATGCTGTGATTTTCACGGGCTAGTTTTGGTGTAAACAACATTCAATTTAATTTTTCTTAGTAAAAGTTCAACAAAATGTGGGGATGCAGAAGGTATTATTCAGTTAAAAGGTGCAAGTGGAACGGCAAACATAATAAATTCAATTAAATTTTACAGAACCAAAGGGCATTTTAGGTGACATAACAATGGTTTGTTTAACACCACATTTTACTTTAGATTTCCAGTTCAATTTAATTTGCAGACATCCCTGAAAAAATGTATTTTATTTGTACCTTTCAATTCTTTACAGTTGAGCTATTTCAACCTCTGCATGCAGAAAAAGTTAAAGTGAAAACTATTTGCATCCCCACTAGAAAGAAATGATCAGTTCCATAGCATTTTAATGATGTTGTAACTGTTTTCCATTGTGTTCATATATTTGCTGCAATGTTATATATTTTAGGTCTTGCCCCCAAATGTCCTCTCTTGAAAGTTCAGAGAGGGACTGTCCATAAAGCCTTCATAAACAAGCCTTTCAAGATCTCCTGCAATCTGACATATTGTGATGAACAGACAATCAATGTGACATGGACCAAAGAAAACATGAAAGAATGGATTTCAATATCTGGAGCAGATCAAATGTCAACATCACAGAACTATTCATCATCTGATCCAAATATGTTGACTTCATATTTAACTTTCACAAATATATCAAAGCATCATGAAGGCTCTTACAGATGTGAACTAACGTTACCACACCTCTCTATATATAGCCATCATATCAATGTTTCTGTCTCAGGTAAAGATTTTTACTTTCCATGTTAACAAAAAAGATTATGTAAGGTTGAAGCCATCAGAACAAGATATGGTAATTATATGAACCTTTAAATTGATTTTTAAACCATTCTAACGCAGTTTTTGAACTTTTACAGATAACATCCTGGAATATGAATGTAAGAGCATATTCAATCTAATCAAACACTGACATGCATGTTCTTCTTAAAGATTTCATGTGATTCAATTCATGAAAAAATAACTACCATATATACATATATTTGGTTGCTGTTCCAGCTTAACATTGCTTCTCCTTTTTGCAAATTCCACTATTTTTTTCTTTTCTTAGTGACAATAGAAAGAGACAACACTGATAGCAGCTCTGGTTCATATCCATGGTGGCTGCCGTATCTCTTCATCTGTTTGGGTGTGCTGATTCTGGTTCTTATAGTAATGCTCATCTCGATCCTGTGTATTAACGGATTTAAAAGTAAGTCATTGTGTCATTTTCCATTGTTTTGAGATATTTACATTTCACCACGACCCTAAATTAGTCATTTTATTGATTATTCTCAGGTTTGAACGCAAAGAGATCGCAGGTTCAGGTATGTTTTATAAATGACTGATTAGTGTAAAATATATGTACTGTACATTTTTAATTTTGACACTACCCATTAATGTGAGACTAATGTGAGACTGAACTGAATGCCTTTTAAATTATAATTCAGTTTTTTTACTTGAATTGAGGTATGCAAGACACAGAATTGTGCCTTGATTTATGATTTATGACTGTGTAGCATTAAAATTATATTGAAAAAAGTTCGATTAACTTTAACTTTTGTATAAATTACCCATAACATTTTAACACATTAAAATTGATATACAAATGACATAAACAATTAGTGTTTGACAGTGGCGGCTGGTGGAAAATTTTCTAGGTAGGGCGCCACGTCCAAACACATCCCAGTATGATTTATTCCAGTATAACAAAGGTAAAATATTAATACTTAAAGCATTCGAAATAAAGATCATTATTTTACCAAGTTCAAGATTAAGTTTGAGGATAATTCTCACAAAGCTATATTTTCTGCACAACTTTTTCAAGATAAATTACTTAACATGCTATTAACAATTTTCATAATTCACACTTTATGTATACAGTGAAACAGCAAAAATTGTGAGGAAAAAATAAATGTCACATTTGTTTAGATAATTTTCTGTTACTACATCAAGCTGCAATATCAAACAAGATCACATAGAGTTGCCTGACTGCATATAAATACATATGGATCCATTCAGAATGATTAAACAGAGCAAAACACAAATTAAAAAAGCAAATAAAAACATTCTGAATTTGTCGAATGTGGTGATCTGAAGGCAGCTCAACATAATCAGTGAACAGTTCCTCTCAGAGTGAGTGTTGATGCCCATACGTTTAAACACCACTGACTATTGCAAACTCTTATATAAACACGCTTCTTCACTTGCCAGACATGCGACCTTACTGAAATGTGTATAATATAATTATGTAACAATTATAATTATAAAATAGTTATTCTAGACATAATAATTCATAACTGCCATAAGTAGTAACTTACATAAGTAGTGTTTAAAGATTAATGATTTAGTGGAGGAATATTGATAAAAAATTTTTACCTCTTTCTCATAATTGTTTTTTTTTTTTTTTTGAGAATACAGTTCACAACTGGTCTAGTGATCACAAATATTTCAACATTTCCAAAAGTTCAAACTGGTTCCAAAAATTCTGCATACACATATGATCAGAACTCTGAATGATTTCTGAAGGACCAATAGAAAGGCACAATTAAACCAGTGCACATTCTGCACTACATTCCAAGTCTTCATGTGTAAAAATTATTCTAAATGATTTACTATTGGTCATATACACCAGGAAGGCAAATTATAATGTAAAGAAGTATGCCAGTCATTCATTAATGTTAATGATATAAGAATTTAAATAAAAAATAAAAAATAGATGCCATTTTTATTTCTGTTTTGTGTTATGTTATATGTAGTGGGCCGCTCTGTGCCAAAAAGTCCAGGGCCACTTTTTAGTCCCAGTCCGCCCCTGGCGATGACACGAATCACGCGATCAAATTTCCATGTTATGATTTAAGCTACTGTAACGTTGCATCTACATATGCAAGCGATGCAATCATGCGACGCGACAAAACACAATAGAACCCGATAAGAACCTTGTAACGTCGCGCCGGATCCCAGTGTGTGTTAAATGCTCTCTTACTTGTCGCTTTGGATGAACATAACTGATTATTGGGTTCTGCTGTCTTTTGTCGTGTCGGGCTGCTCGCGTCCGGAGTACAATTATCCTTTCCCAATAAAGCAAAGTTGTTTTGCGCTGAATATTATCTTATCTTATCACACTTTATTATATTTTAGTAAAACTCCAATTGGTATTCTATTTAGAATTTATTATATGAACGTACATTATGTACATCATTTGTTTGCCTTTGAGGGTCACATCACCTGACAGCTGTCCCCCCCACACTTTTAAAATGGCTGCTACGCCCCTGGTAACTATGTAACTGGTGGTGTGTCGCCCTATCACCCTAATGAAGAAACCGCCCATGGTGTTTGAAATGTTTGTAGATTTTTTACATTTTTAAATTATTTACTAAGTTAACTATCATCTTGGTCCAAGAGCACATAATTTCCCAGAATGTTCTAATTTACCCAAAATAGAATTAAGCAAGATAATCTTGGGTACCTTAAATAAAACAGCTAAGAAGTTTTCTGTTATATTTTGATGTCTGACTGTTTAATTTCTTTAAATTGAGGTTAGGCACGTTCTGCTTCTCATTCCAACTCTTAAATTGTAAAAAAGCAAAATCTTAAATTCTGGATTTTGCATATCCAAATGTACAGTACTATATTAATGATTATTATGTCTGCAGTATACAGCAACAACTGTCTTGTCGTCATCAAGCCCCATTGTTCTGAAGCGTGATGAATTTGTCTGTGTCCAGAACTCAGAAGAACTACAGCAGCACTCTCGTAACAGCAACACATGTAATTTAACATTACAACCCGGACAGTCTACATCACACCTGTCAGACTGTAGTGATGATCCTTTGTCTAACAGGAAAGATAGCAGATCAAGTCAGGTTGTATATGCATCTCTGCATCACCTCGCACCAACACCATCATCTGCCACATCTCGTCAGACACAGGAGGAGTTTTCAGAGTATGCATCTATCCGGGTCTCCTGATTTTCTGTCAGCATTACCAGACACAGTTAAACAACATTTTCAAGTCTCCAAACTTAAATAGTGAGGCAGTTTTGTGCAACCGTACAATACTGTTAATCTATTCTTTCTAACAGGAAGAAGGAGATGTATGCATGTTTTTCACACTGCACAGTCAAATCATCACATGGTTTACTTTCCTCATTACATCACGGAAAATCATTGCTGTGAGTTCAGTGAGGTTTCTATAAGTGACACTCACACCACTAATCACATGTGTCTGATGCAGCACATCCATATCCTGGAGACTAGTCTAAGTGTTATGCACTAAAACTTAAAAATGAATGTTTCCAAGACTGGAGATAGATTTTTACAGTACTGTTGATGTTACAGCCAAATTAGTTATTGCTAGTAAAGAAGCTGAGAAGGTTAACTCATACAAGTATCTTGGTACAGTAATGGATCATAAGTTAAATTGGGTGGCACACAAATGATTATATTTACTTATATATTAAGTATTTTTGATGTGTACAAATCTGTACGGATAATGTTTTATAGATATTTTATTAAATCTGTTTTAACTTTTTTGTTGGTTTTATGGATTAAATGGCAGTTAATACAGTTAATCACTGGTGCAGGGAGTTAACATAGGGCCAAATATCATAGGCTTTGTACAGTTAAGTTTTGTCTGCTCTGTGAGAGAAAAAAATGTTCTTAGGAATTTGTTGACCATTTTAGATGCTACATAACTTACAGAGTTTGAAGTTCTCCCTAGATACAGAGCCCCAAGTGGAAGACTGTAAGAGCTTGTAGATCTTTTGTTTCAAATGCAGTTTTGATCATAAATACTTATTTGAAGCACAACGATATGGGTGCATTTAAATTTTTACATCTTAAACACATGAGGAAATGGCATATTGCTTATGCCTGGGTTTGTGGATGTGTATGTTGTGATGTTTTATATTATATGTCGGTGTGTTTATCAATGTTGATGCTACAGAAATTGCCATGTGAAGGGGCAACAAAGAGTACTAATAAAATGAAAAAAAAATTTGTTATACAATGATTGACTTTTGTTGTGTTTTTGGTGATTTCCAGTTTAGGACCTTTTGAGCCATGCACAAATTTTTTTAGAGCAGTCAGTGCAATTTGGGAAAGAAATCAATTAAATAAGCGTGTGTGTGTGTGTGTGTGTGTGTGTGTGTGTGTGTGTGTGTGTGTGCAAATAGGAAGTTAAACAGTTATTGAGTAAGCATGTGTCCTATTGTGTGTCCTAAACTCCTGAAACATTGGTGTCAATGCAAGAGCAGTCAATGCAATGTAGGATAGAAATCAATTAAATCTGTGTATGTGTGTGAAAATATTCAGATGTAACCCCCCCTTTGTAATCATTCACATTTTCATAAGTAACGGTAATCAAATTACACATTTTTTCTCAGTAACTGTAACAGATTGCAGTTACATTTATTTTGTAATTAAATTATGTAATGCCATTACATATAATAGTTACTCCACAACACTGTGAGGGATGATGGACCATGGCAAGGGGAGTCAAGGTAGTGACGAGCCACAGTGAAGCCGATAAGTCAAAGAGCCAAGGTGGAGCTATGGGCTTTGAAGACCGCCGTGAAGCCTCAAACACTGATGCTGGGGTGGAACTCTACATTGATAGGAGTTCCTCTGTGGGCGCAGGCTATGCACGCTTAAAAATAAAGGTGCTTCACGATGCCATAGAAGAACATTTTTGTCTAAATGGTTCCATAAAGA
>NW_015653464.1:302095-304336 GCF_001515625.1 Sinocyclocheilus rhinocerous | reverse complement strand
TAAACATAAAACCATGTCTGTATTTGTGATCGGAGAAATGACAAACAACAAGCTCTACTCTACACTGCCCAAAAAACTCGCTTTAAATATATAAAATATAAAAACGCTTTAAATATAAAAAACGTACTTACAGTCTGTGAGTCAGAACAGCCGGCATTGTAGTCTACTCTACCAGGATCAGGAAACAGTCCTCCATAAAATGTGCTGCACACATCTGAATATTTGGGTTGAACTGTTCTGGAACAGTGTTGTAAATGCAACTTAACCACTGATTTCTACTCGTGTCCTCTTTTGGAAGGCCAAACAAAGTAGTTTTGCTTTCACAACGAAACACACGGCGGGCAAGAGTGAGCGGAAGCTGGAGGCCTAGAGTGAGCGGCGGCAGGCGGGCTTGAGAACGGCGCGCCCGACGGATTCGACGAAGGAGCGTCTGGAAGAAAGAGATGTTTTTTTTAAAGAACCTTTGACTGAATGGTTCTTTGTGGAACCAAAAATGGTTCTTCTATAGCATCGCTGTGAAGAACCTTTTAAAGCACCTATATTTTTAAGAGTGTGGCTTTATGTTTGTGGAGGGTGTGGGCTCATGCTCGTACGAGTGGCATTGATTATGCTCCTCCATCTCACTCACAGTGAAAGAGAAACCACTCTGTGAGAGCAATAGATTAGCAAAATCCCAAAACCTCCCTCGAGGACCATCAACAAGGAACAAGTTTTTTCTCCTTCAGCGACGACTCTACGTCTCAAGCTGATCCGAAGGCGCTCGCCGTTGACACGCCTTCGCAGCTGGAATCGGGACTTCTCAGCTCGGCTGAACTTCTTCTCCACTTCTTCAGCGACGCAGCAGTTCCGGTCCGGTTCCCCTGCCGCCATCCGGCGACTTCAAAGAGCTTCTAAAAGAGCAGCGGCGTTGTTGCAAATGCCGCGCCGTTATTGCGGCTCGTGCGGGTCTCCCCTGCATGCCGATGACGGCCACAAGGAGTGCGTTTCCTGCTTGGGGAAACCCCATGCGGAAGCTGCGCTCACGGGAGCTATTTGCTCTCATTGCGAGAGTTTTAGTCTCGCCTCTCTCCGCTCACGGATCGCTTTCTTTTCAGAGAGTGACTCCGCCCCCCGCACCCTCCCCGTTTTCTTCCTCCCAGGGACCTGTGAGGAAAAAACAGCGGGGCAAAGGGGTCGAGCGATCGGCCACGAGCGAGCTCACGCCGGCCCAGATCCCGCGTGCCTCGCTCTCGC
The DNA here is from genome assembly GCF_001515625.1 of Sinocyclocheilus rhinocerous. Classification (NCBI taxonomy): domain Eukaryota; kingdom Metazoa; phylum Chordata; class Actinopteri; order Cypriniformes; family Cyprinidae; genus Sinocyclocheilus; species Sinocyclocheilus rhinocerous. The sequence continues at coordinate 303,103 of NW_015653464.1, read as the reverse complement.
CGCAGAGAGAGTGTTCACCCGTCCTTTTCTCCCGGTCTGATCAGCGTCCCTCTGCTGATGCGAGCGACCTGATCTCATTCGGGGGAAGTGGAGACGAGCTGCTCGATGACAGCATAGCATCGGATGCATCGGATGCAGAGGAGCTGTTGGGCTCAGAAAATGACCCCACCCCCTCGCCATCATCCGCAACCAAAGACGCCAAAGACGGGATGGATACCGAGCTTCTCCGTATCCTCTCCAAGGCGGTCGAAGAGCTGGGTTTAGAGTGGTCCCCTCCAGAGGAGCCCTCTCGCAGCCGTCTGGACGAATGGTTCCTGCCGGGGCGCCGACAGGCCCCTCGTCAGCGTACCTCTCCATTCTTCCCGGAGGTCCACGACGAGCTCACCAGATCGTGGCGCGCTCCATACTCCGCCCGCCTCCGTACTGCCTCTTCATCCGCCCTCACCTCCATCGACGGCGCTGAAGAAAAGGGGTACGATAAGCCGCCTCCCCTAGATGAGTCAGTGGCCGCGCATCTCTGCCCGCCCACGGCCATCGGCTGGAGAGCAAAGGCCGCTCACCCATCTAAGCCGTGTAGGACTACTTCAGCTCTCGCTGGATGCGCCTACACCTCAGCTGGACAGGCGGCCACGGCGCTTCATTCTATGGCGGTCCTTCAGGTCTTCCAAGCCAAAATCCTCGCATCCGCCGAGTCTGGCTGGGACCCCGCTACCCTCAGGGATCTGAGGAGCGCGACGGACCTGGCTCTACGCGCCACCAAGACCACTGCCCAGGCGATTGGGAGATCGATGGCCAGCCTTGTGGTGCTCGAGCGCCATTTATGGTTGACGCTGACGGAGATGAAGGACGCGGATAAGATCCCCTTCCTCGATGCTCCTGTCTCCCCCAAGAGCCTTTTCGGCCCAGCGGTCGAAGGGTTTGCTGAACGCTTCACGGAGGCACAGAAATCGTCCCAGGCTATGCGACATTTCCTGCCTAAGCGCTCCAGCTCCGCTGCTGCCTCAGCTC
>NW_015653464.1:226796-301942 GCF_001515625.1 Sinocyclocheilus rhinocerous | reverse complement strand
GCGGGCTTTGGCGGGCTTCGTCGCCATAGGCTCGTGCAGCTCCGCTGCCGCGCCATTGGTTCGTTTTTAAAGCCCTGCACGAACCAATGGCCGTGCAGTTTCACTGCGTGAATGAAATAGGCTTCAGTTCAGGAGAAAAAAGGCTTTTTCCCATATGCGTCTTAAGCAAGACGCAGTACTCGTTCCCGTATCTCAGGGAACCGAGGTTACGTTAGTAACCGAGTACGTTTTAAATTTCCTTTAAATCCAACACAGAAAAAAGCAAATGCAATTGATCGTGAACCTTATTTGTCTCATTTAACTGGATGTCCCACTTTTGTTGAGCCCTAAGAACAATCTAACAATGTCAACACATCCCTTGACAGAACAGAAAAACACCTAAAACCATTGACGCATAAACTACTTAGACTAGTTTTTAAAGTTAATCTAATTTTCTACTTTTAGACTTTTTTAATGTCAGTTACTTACAAATGTAAATTGCTCTTAATTAATTTTGACTAATTGGCTAACTGTTAGTTGGTCAGACAGTCTTAATATAGTGGCTGTGTTTATGCAGCTGGCCCCAGGAGATGGAGCTATTGCTCTAAATATTGCTTCAGTCTACCAACAGTAACCAGTTTAAAGTTATTCGCAACATATTGACATGATACTGAAAGTTTACAGAATACTTTCATTGTTTAACAAAGCTGTGTTCGTATATGACTAAAATGTACACAGAGGTAGACTGTATCTTTGAATAAATAACATTTTATTTACACTTTGTGAAATTATTGAAAATCAGTCATACTTACATATAATATCAGGCCTGCTTACAGCTATGCATACTCTTAGAAATAAAGGTAAGCTGTTGCTGATGCAGTACCTTTTCTTTTAGGTACTAATATGTACTTTTAAGTTATCAATATCCACACTTTAGGTGCAAGGATGTATCTTTTGAAAAGATAAAATGTCTACTAAATTCATATAAATGGAAATATAGAAAGAAATGTGAAATGCTGTTTGTACTTGTGTAAATAAAGGTAATAAATAAATCAAGGCTGGGACAACACATGGCAAGTATCCAGGGTTAGATTTAGGGGTGAACTAATGTCTCCTAAGAAATCACCAACTCATAAAATACTTACATATTCTTGTTTTGCTTTGTGTATTCCTCAAATGTAATATAACTGCGTCAAGTACACTACCAGTCAAAAGATTTTGAACAGTAAGAATTTTAATGTTTTTTAAAGAATTCTCTTCTGCTCACCAAGCTTGCATTTATTTGATCCAAAATACAGCAAAAGCAGTAATATTGTGAAATATTTTTATTATTTAAAATAACTGCTTTCTATTTGAATATATTTAAAATGTAATTTATTCCGAAGACAATCATGTCCAAAATCATGTGAAGCTCACTACATGTGCAAAAGCACACACTGAGTGCATGTCACGTAAAGGAAATAGAAACCACAACTATAAGACTGAAGAGCACAATGATCAGTTGTGTGATTTGGATGGTAACTGTAAGGATTAGACTGGATTCATTTATATTTTGAGAACAGCTGTTGTGTCCCTGGCTTGTATTTAAGATGAATTGGCTATATTTGAGGAAGACGACGTTGTTCCTCGCTTTCATCCTGCATGTGAGCACTGATGCACAAGGTGAGTTCATAGCATGAATGATGTCTAAGACAAAATCAACTATTGATGCTGTGATTTTCATTCACTTGTTCTGGCATAATCAATTGAATCTGATTTTATTCTATTCTATTGAATTTGATTTCTATTTAATTTGATTTTAGTAAAAGTTTATACTGAACCGAACCGAAACGGTCTCATTTAAACATAATTATTATTTATTATTTTCAAAATCATTACTGTTTACTGTTATCATTGTGTTCATACATTTGCTGCAATGTTATATATTTTAGGTCATGCCGTCTACTGTCCTCTCTTGAAAGTTCAGAGAGGGACTGTCCATAAAGCCTTCATAAACAAGCCTTTCAAGATCTCCTGCAATCTGACATATTGTGATGAACAGACAATCAATGTGACATGGACCAAAGAAAACATGAAAGAATGGATTTCAATATCTGGAGCAGATCAAATGTCAACATCACAGAACTATTCATCATCTGATCCAAATATGTTGACTTCATATTTAACTTTCACAAATATATCAAAGCATCATGAAGGCTCTTACAGATGTGAACTACCACACTTCTCTATGTATAGCCATCATATAAATGTTTATGTCTCAGGTATTTTCTCTTTTTATGTTAACAAATAAGACTTTTGTTTTAAATACAAATGTTTAAATTCATTTTTGAACACTTTTTAAACTTTTTTTTTTCTCTCACAGATGATATAGAAGATGAAATGCCTTGGACTGATAGTAAGAGCAGGTTTAATCTAATCACTTGCATGTCAAAGTTTTCATATGATTCAATTCATGAAAATGTACAACATAGAATTGTATTATGTGAATTGATTGATTCTCCTTTTATATCAAAATCAAAATAAAATAATGTGGATGACACTTTTTCTTTTCTTAGTGACAGCAGAAAGAGACAACACTGATAGCAGCTCTGGTTCATATCCATGGTGGCTGCCGTATCTCTTCATCTGTTTGGGTGTGCTGATTCTGGTTCTTATAGTAATGCTCATCTCGATCCTGTGTATTAACGGATTTAAAAGTAAGTCATTGTGTCATTTTCCATTGAGATGTTTACATTTTGGCATGATCCTGACTTGTCTATTTAATTATCATTGTTAGATTCAAGAAGAAAGAACGCACAGAGAGCGCAGGTTCAGGTATGTTTTTAACTCTTATACTGTGTCATTCCCAACAGAACTGAATGCCTTGTCAGTAAACATGGTACATTAAAATCATATGAAAATGTTAATAATAAATTAATGAACAATTAATTTTAAAAAAGTGAATGAAAATGGAAAGAAATTGAAATGTTACAAGGTCCAAGGTTATGTAGAGATGTAAATACAATATATATATTTTATTTCCAGAGCATACATTGTTATATTAACTTTGATTAAACTATCAGAGATATCACTTCTGCCTCATCTTCTAACAGCTTCAGCTTAAAGGTCCCAGACAGAAATCTCATTCACAAACCAATGAATGACAGAAAAATGTACAGAGTAAATATATTCTATAGTGCTAAGAGTGTCGTAAGGGCTGTAAGAGTAGTTATTAATAACATGCACACATTATAATAAATGTCAATATAATCGAAATCAGTAACTCATTATATTGACCATGTATACAGTATACAGTTCTGAAGGGTGATGAATGTCTGTGCACAGTACTCAGAAGAAACACTGCTGTGTTTCATGACCACACATCCGGCTGAACATTAGCACCTGAACAGTCTGCTCTGCATGTATCAGATGGTGATCTTTATCCTGCATGAGAGATGACTGCTTTAGCCAGGTTGTATATGCTAGACTAGCCAATATTTTATAAAGATTTTCAATATCATAGCTCAAAAATTACTCACAGATTAGAAAAGATCAAATTAATCTTCAATCAAACTTGCATTAGTAAAGATACTAAAATCTTTTTTTTTTGGTTATGGTTTAAATAGAAAAGTCAAAAACTAAAAGTTGGAATACACTTCATGACTTTGCCCCGTCAGCAGTTGGATTTGACCAAGTTGGATTTAGCAGAAAACTGCAGCACATAAATATATGAACTCTGATTAGACTTGAGATATGACTTCTGCCTCATCTTCTACCAGCTTCAGCTTAAAGGTCCCAGGCAACAATCCTGTTTACAAACCAATGAATGTCAAAATAAATTTACAGAATAAATATGAGTAGTTATTAATAACACACACACAAATTATGATAAATGTCAAAATAATCGAAATCTGTCGAAACTCATTATACTGACCATGGTGGAAGATCCCTTAAAACCCTCAAGCCTTTGGTTTTGACCGAGAGATTGAGTCTACTCATACTCATATCTACATTTCCAGCAGAATAGTTAGTAGTTAACTTACCAGATAGAGTTAAACAATATGAAGTGGCTTGAACAGAACATAGTTTTTAATAGTATTTTATTGTCTATTTTTTAAAATTGCAATTGAGTAAATTCCTTCTGTCATTTTGATTCAAATTCCAGCTCATAAATTGTAAAGAGCCAATTCCTAAATTTTGAACTCTAACAATCGTCTTCTTGTGTTTATAGTATACAGATCTTCTGAAGCGTGATGAGTATGTCTGTGTGCAGTACTCTGTGTGCAGTACACTGTGACCCTATCATGACCACACATCCGGCTGAACATTAGCAGCTGAACAGTCTGCACTGCATGTGTTAGGTGGGGGTGATGATACTTTATCCTGCATGAGAGATAACTGCTTTAGCCAGGTTGTATATGCATCTCTGTATTGCTTCACACCAACACCAGTGTCCCCTTTGACCTGAAGCTTTATGTAGTTTTGCAACAATATATACTTTTCTTGTAGTTGATCATCCATTGATATTTTTGAAAAATGTACAATAAAGGTTTTTCAAAGGTTTATATTTAAGAGGGACTCATTTTCCATATTGCTTGGAGCTTGATCACATCTATTATGAGTTCAGACAAACGAAAACACATAAAAAATTACATGTAATGACTGTTGCATTTGATATTCTCCAGACATTCTATATACCAGGACAATTAATTATGAAATGTAATGACATTCCGCATAATGATGTTTCACTTTGGCTTGATTCACCCTAACTATAACCTAACACTTGATAAAAACCAGTAGATGGAGCCATGCTTCTAAATGCTGATCTAGTCTACCAAGAATAACCACTTGCCCAGAATTTGATTATAAATGCATTGTAACTTTAAATAAATACAGTTATGTTTAGTTTTTGTCCATGTTTCTGAGCACTTTATAAGATAAGCCTTAGGGGAACATATAGTGAAGTGACTTTGTGTGAATGTACTTAAATGGTTACAATTGTATCACCACATCCTTTTGTATTGATTGCAAAGCTATAGCCAATATTTTATTAAGACTTTGAATATCATGGCTCAAACATTACTCACAGATTAGATCTAATTAAATTAATTCTTATGCACATTATGACTTACATTAATAAAAAATGCTTATATATAATAGTAACAGCCAGCCTTATCAAGTTTTTCTAAATGTATCTGCTCATGGTTTAGATGTGAAAGTCAAAAACTAGAAGTTGGAATACATTATACAACTTTTGCCCAAATTTCCAGTCTGACCGAGTTGGATTTAGCAGAAAATTGTGTAGTATATTATGGGCACAGACCATGATTTTTAGTTTCCGATTATGGTTATATCCAGTTTGATGTTTGATGCAAACATGTTTGATATTTTGCGCATACTATTTTCATTTGTCATCCATTTCCTAGCAATGAGGCATATGTTTCTGTGTGAGTCTCAGTCGTTTAGTGTTGCCCAGTTTCCCTCTGAAACCCTTTACACATGCTGGTAAGTGTATGATGCATAGCGTTTAAAAATCTGTTCAGGTTTCTAAACATTGTGCAGTGTATTTTGACCTTAAACCTGGCATTTGTCAGACTGGAGGAGGCCGGCGGAGTCACAAGGCTAAAACAAATGCATATCAAATAAGTGTCAAATGAAGCTAAACAGAATATGGGCTGTTAGTCACACAGCCACACGCAATCTTCTTAGCCTCTGTTATCACATGAACAAACTGCTGACTGTTTTCACAACCGAACAAAGCAGTTGTATCAGCCATCTGACACGAGAACAGGTTTAGATCTATTAATCTGGAATTCTTCAGTGCAAAATGAGTTAGATTTGGCAAGTGCTGAAACACATTTTTCCTGGAACACAGATACAAAAATGTTCTTGTCAATGTTATTGTCAGAATGTATGAAGCACTGTGAGGAACCGAAATAATGTGTTCATTAAACTGACATCACATTTACATTTAAGCATTCAGAGACTTTCATGTGAAGCAAGGACAAAAGAAAAATAAGTTTCCCTATCAGTACATTTAAGTAATCCCACATGTATCAAGAATGCGGGAAACGGAATATTCCATAAATAAAAGAACGGCATGTACTGGACTTCATTTTTTTTCTATCATGTCTTTGCCAGCAAATTTGCATCACATTAAACGGGTTCTGCATGTGATGAAATGCTGTTTTTTTTAAATATATTTTAAAAATTAATACTGTGACACCTATTCATTTTTCTTTGCCGTTAACAATTCAGTCATTCAGAGACTTTCATGTGAAGCAAGGACAAAAGAAAAATAAGTTTCCCTATCAGTACATTTAAGTAATCCCACATGTATCAAGAATGCGGGAAACGGAATATTCCATAAATAAAAGAACGGCATGTACTGGACTTCATTTTTTTTCTATCATGTCTTTGCCAGCAAATTTGCATCACATTAAACGGGTTCTGCATGTGATGAAATGCTCTTTTTTTTAAAATATATTTTTAAAATTAATACTGTGACACCTATTCATTTTTCTTTGCCGTTAACAATTCAGTAAAAAAAGCAGCAATAAACCATTGGAATAAACTTCTACATGACAAAGCGCATGTTGTGCAACCCATACCATGTCATTTAATTAAACAGAATTTGATATATTTCATAATAGATTCAATAAAATCAAAGCACGGACACCTTTGCTTATTGGTGCAGAAATGCACTCTATACTTGTATACAAGTCAATATCATTTACAATTTCCAGCTTGAAGCACACAATAAATACAGCATCCATGCATTTGTCACGGGTGCGCACACACACGAGGGACGAGGAGACGCTGGAGAATGATTTACCAAGACTTTATTCGTAGGACGGAACCAAGGGAGACGAACACAGGAAGACCTTCACATGAAGACGTTCAACATCCGACAGAGCACTAGGGACTGGGAACACTTTATATACACACACAGGAGGAGGGGATGACGAGACACACCTGGGAGCAATGGAAATTAAACCTGGGAAACACCTGGGAAGGAATCAACTTAAATTAGGACAGGAACAGGAAACAAACCAAATAAGGGCATGGGAAGGCACATGGGGAGCAGGACACACACGAAACATGGAACAGAGTCTGACAGCATTACACTAGGAAAACACGTTTAATTCATACTTTACTGAATAGAAAGAACTAATTCATTCAAATGTGGCCTATGCTCTCACGTCCTCGGGAATATGACGAATCATTTAACATGCATAGGACAAAAAAAACTTTGACTTTTTATCAGTTGTCATCATTACACTGGATTGCACATGTGCATTAATGCAAAGATCAAAGCAACATGATATCCCAGTAATGAAAGCAGCTGATCCACAGTATCAATCAGCATTTAATTCCACACCAGACTGCAGATAATGCATTTCCACTGATATAGTGAACGCTTTGACAAGCTGGTCACGACCTCTTTTCCCAGCATTGCCCTGGGACAGAAGAACTTAAACTAAATTGTTCTAGTTAGTCTCTATATCTCTAGTTCAGTTTGCCTAATCATTAAACATTAAAAAAGAATGAGCTAAAAGATATTTCATGATTTCCTAATAGTATCCAAAGTCTAGAGTGAAAAACAACTGTGTAGTGCTCAGTCTATCTCGCTGGACTTCAAAAGCCTTGAAAGCAAAATCAAGGTTATTAATTATAAAGGAATATATCTGATCATAATATAAGTATCAGAAATCCAAAAACATATGATAGAATGTTTTTTTTTTCTTCAATAGATTTTAATTATTGACTCTGATTTTTAAATAATGGAAGTTTTCTTACACTTTGAGTGAACAGCTAGTTTGTTTGTTTTTCATAGAATTCAAGAAGTTTTGAGATGTTTTATTGTCCTTTTACATTTAGGGCTTCAAATGGGTATTAAAACATACAAATACTAAGTTGAATCTCCCCTCTGCACCAAGATAAAATGCCTTCTGCAACCTTCATGTTAGTGATGGATTCACAAATTCTTCCAAATATAGCATCTTTCTTCATGTAAAGACGTGTCACTGGTTTCTTTGGCTGGAAAAGCAGGGAACACGATGACAGGAAATGTTCATCTTCAGCATATCCGTATTGTAAAGAGAACTGAAGCTTGTCATCTGCCTCAATCAAAATGATTTACTCTGTGAATACAAGACCGAGCACAGATGTAACTGTAACATCAAGTATTTAAACACACAACTTGAATGATTTCTCATATCAGTAGATCAGATCTGAAGAATATGTGTGGAAGGAAGTACAGGTCATCACAGTTTTAAGCAGAAATAGTTCACAGGAAGAGGCTTAGACGCCTACGATTAACTGTCTGTCTCTCTCTCTGCTCGGCCTCTTCTCGGTACCTGATGCTCTTCAGGCTCTGCTCATGTAGAACAACACAAACATACACGAAAAAAAAAAAAGATTCATTTACTGCAGCTCATGCACTCATATGATACAATGACACTTTTTCTGTAATGATGTATTGAGTGGCTTTAGGTAAAGCTGAAAAAAAAAACAATATTTTCTTCTAAATAAGCAGTTTTGTTTTAAAATGACAACATGAAAGAGATAATTTGGTTGCAGTGCATTATGAAAGTCAGAGAAAAGGAAAATATATCACATAAAAAAAAAAAACTCTAGACTCTCATGAATGTATGTCAAGGTCAATTTGACCATTTTATGAAAAAATTTGAATAGGCCACTTAAGAACAGTGAAGCTGCTTATTTCCTCTGAGCTATTCTCACGGTCTATGAGAACAAGGTTGTTACTTATTATGCTTTCAAAACTGTACCTCCTTTTTAGAGCACAAGTTGGAAAATGAACTGGTGTGAATGTTTCATGACAGCTGCCTGAGAGAGCGAAGATGTCAAACTTTGCGTGGCGAGGCTCAAATGGGTTATCTTGATGATGACAGAAATTTGTCTCCCTTTAAATATTTGTGTGATTTTAATGTGACATTTTTCTTGGCTGTTCTGGATTGTTCTCGTTAATCTTTTTGATTGCTTTCTAAATACTCACCATCTTTTTGGAGGATGCACTTCCACAAACAGAAACAGAGGCAGAGGACTAGAAGAAATGCTACAGTAGTCACAGAGATCAGGATAGCGAGCGCAGTGCCAACTGGTGAGAGAAACAGAAGAAAACCATAGATTGGAACACTAATATTAGAGCATCTGTTAGCTTTTCACTTTGGAATGTCTTCTGAATGTTTGACCATTGGATGTTTATTCAACTTTGGGCACTGTTGATGTTATGATTTTTATATATTAAAAAAATAATAATAATTCTTCATGTTATATGGAGGTGTTGGGGTCATATAAATAATTGAATCATATTTGTACCATGCTTGCATCATTTGTTTTTGACATTTTTTGAACACCATAGAATTTTATTCATTTTGATTTCAGTTTAGTTATTTTAGTCAGGTTAAACTAAATTAAAATGAGAAATGGGAATTTTACTTTATTTAATTTTAAGTAATGAGATTTTTTTTATTTTTTTTATGGTTTTAGATTTAGTTTCAGGTAACTATAATAACCCGGGTCCCAAACTCAACCAATTTTAAAATATGTAAATATGAAGAAGACTTTTACTACATTGTAAAAATAAAAAAATATATAAATACAATTATTTACTAACAGAATTCTAAACAAGAAAATACACTGTATTGTGCATCATTTCCAATCAATTTAGTCAAATTGTAAAAGTATTACAATATTATTTACTAGTTTTGTGTATTTAAGATACAGTGCGTGCTAACTATGACATTAGCCTTAACAAGACAAAGTCTGCCAGTTTATTCAAAAAACACTGAGGATTTTGAGATAGTGGAAAATGACTCCATTCTCCAGTGATTCATGCTTGTCTACTGGACAAATAAACTAGCATGTGAAGAAAGTGTGAAAAGTTCACCCTCCAACTGGGTTTATTTTCTAATATTCCACTGGGCCAAAGTGGCCCATAGTTGAAGAAACACTGTTACTGCTATGGCAACAATTTCTCTAGATACAAATAGAGATAAGGACAAATTAAACAGGGAACATATGTACAAGTAACTCTACATTACATACAGAGACAAACAAAAACCAAGTAAATGTATTTAATGCATTTAAACACTGCTATATAATAATGCTGCATGCTATGACAGGCCTTTATCAGGCCGCACAGCGCTTTGTGATCACAATCGCTCTGCTCCCTTTCCATCCTTTACAAAAACTATATTTGGCTTTAAAGATTAGTTTTCCTGAGCGTTCTGTTAGAGAATGTCGAGATGAACATAGAGCGAGGGCCAGGAAAAACATTGAATGATGAACCCAAAATCCTGACATACCAGAGCTGCGCTGCATGTCACGCTGTAAACCACAGTTCATACATAACACTGAAATTACAACCATACAAGAATTAGACATGCAATGAGAGAAGTGTGAGATATAGACGGTGCCAGGATTTATCCAAATGTCATATTTCACTGTAACTTGGTTTGGTTTTACCAAGCATCTCAGTGATAATTACTGTGTGACAAATAATATCACACCTAGGACAAGAAGATCACATTTCCTACATTTTGTTAAATCATTATAATTTTCTCCCTTTGGTCCACTTGTAATGTTAGTAAAGGGCTTCCTGCCATTTTTCAATCTCTCTGATAATTCAGATCAAACATGTTTCTTCCTGTGCCTTTAAGACTCTCGATAATTGACCTTATCATTTCTCATTCTGGTGTCAGAAAAATTAAAATTAGTTTAAAAATAGTGTTGGGGAAAGTTACTTCTAAAAGTAATACATTGAAATTTTGTGTTACCTCATCTAATTGCGTTACTTAGTTAATCTTTATGGAAAGTAATGCATTACATTGCTTTAGCGTTACTTTTTATCACATGGGCTTGGCTTGCTTATTTGTTTTGTTTTTTAATAACAAAAAAGCCAAAAGTTATTTTTTACAACTATAAAGGTCCATTCACAGCAAAAGTAAAATTAATAAGCCTCAGGCTGAAGGAAGTACCTCTGCACCTCACTACAAATTTCTCTCAACATGGGGACAGGAGAGGTGTCAGTGAAGAAATGGGTAACTGGCGTTACACTTATTTGAAAAGTAACTGATATTTCATTGTAAATTTAAAAGTAACGTGTTACTTTACTAGTAAAAAGTAATCTGATTACATGTAACGTGTTACCCCCAACACTGTTCAAACTTGTATTACCTACTTTAGAACAAGCCATTGGTTTCACAGGATGGTATTTTTTAAGCTACAGTAGGTTTTCACAATGCACAATGAACCCATTTACCTCAAACCAATCAAGGAAAAATTACATAATTTTATTCAATATAAACCTTCGTAATCAAAGTGCATAATAAAATAGGGTTACACTTTATTTTGATAGTCCACTTTAGACATTCCCATCAAAATAAAATGTTAGAAGATATTAAGCAGACAGTCTACTAATACTCTAATGACTGCTAGTTGACATGTAGTTGCAAAGTTACTTACTGTTAGTAGAATGTCTAAAGTGGACTATCGAAATAAAGTGTTACCTAAAATAGTTCACACTTACTTTTGGTGTTCATGGAAACAGCAATGGCAGTCTCCAGTCCTTTATGATGAACGAGACATTTGACAGAGACATCCTTCAGGAGTCCAGCCTGGATGGTCAAGGTGCTGATGACCAGAGTCGTCCCGTCACTCTGCTGGATAGAGGTGGTCACAGGTGAACCAATGGTCCGGTTATTCCCCTCCACGTTCCACACTATTTCAGCCTGTGGCCGGGCCACGGCAGTACAGTTAGCCTCGATCACTCCCGGAGACGTGGTCTTGTAGCTTACTTGAGGTTTGGGCAGGACTGTAAATGATACAGTATATAGGTTGTTTGGCTGTGGAACATTTTATTTAGTCAGAAAACACAGCTACACGCGAATGTCCATCAGTGGAGGCAGATGATTTGGCCAGAGTGTCAGGGTCATATAACTAACATAGACAATAATTAGAAATGGCCCCCAGTATTTGCTAATCTTAATGCTGCTTTGTTTTTTGTAGAATGACAAACAGTTTTAAAACTTACATTTTTAGGCTTGCCTGCCTCAGCAGCCTAAAAGTGATCATCAACGTCAAAATGATTGAGACCAATCAAATCAAAAAAGTGGGATATACTGTTCATAGAAGTCAAGCATGAATGCTGCACTTCAGTTGAAAGGATTGAATAAGTGTGAGATAAGATTTAAGAGGCTAAACATTTAATATTCGACAACTGTTTTTAATATAAGACCAACAGTAATATTCAGTCATACTCAACTTTATTGTCAAATTTGGCTGTTTTGAATTGCATGATTCATGTAATTCATAACTGAATGTGATCAGACAAGAAACATTTTGCCGTTTCATGTTTTTGACATATTAGGCATACAAATAAGAGTGAATATGTGCATATTTTAAAATAAAAATGTTATTTGCAAAGTGATTACATCTTATGGTCCTCTTCTTTTTTCATTACTTTATTCCATTAAATCCATTTAAATCCTTTAATTATTATTTAATTCCTTTAGATACAAATTGTAACTCCCCTCCCTGTCCCCCTCAGCCCCTGATGTTAAAAACATGGCCCTGACAGCATTTACCAGCAAGGGCCATTGATTGGAGCCATGCTAACCAGCCAAACTTTGACCTCTTGATCCCAACACATAATCATGCATTGACTCTACTGAATGATATCCACTTGTGTTGGCTTGAAAAGCAAGAGTTGGCTTTGTAAATCAACAGATCTGCATGCCATCTCTGAGTGTTTGCAGCCCACATATTTTCGTCAGTAGTTCAAAGCTACAGAGATGCCCATTCAAACCACAGCATTGGCCTAAAAAGAGGTATACACTTGGCATTCCAACAGAGGACAAGCATTTCACATTCTTACAAAACCATGACCCCTACAGAACAATTCAAGATTGCTATGAATAACAGATGAGCGAATATGATTAAACAAAATGCAGACCTAAAAAATTTTGTTTTTGGACCCCACTGACTTCCTTGTATGAACAAATCAATCAAAATATAGTGATACAGGTTTGGAACGACATGAGGCTGGGCAAATAATGACAGGATTTTCATTTTGAGGTAAACTATCACTTTAGGTATCCGTTGGTGGCTGCATCCTAGTTTGGGCAAATGCAACAGTACAGAACAACGTGGCACGAAGTGAACATCAATCTGAGAGAGACAAGGCAGGAGAACGAGAGCAGCACATAGAGAGAAGCACTGTGTTAGTGGAACAGTGACACAGTCATTCACTTTGGCCACAGTCTGAATAAATCATAGATCTCACAGTCTCACCCTCCTACAATCAGTTTCTTTCATATCACTCTCTCTCTCTGTCTGTTGTCCTCATTTTCTCCAGGCCTGTGTGTGTGTTTAGCCTTGTCCTGCCCTCTCTACCACTCTGTGCTACAGCCCTACCAGCTGCATACACTGAACTGGATTTATGTTTCACGCTAGAGTCTAAAAATCAGCAATCACTATATAAAAATATCAGTAAGGACCGTATCGACCATTAGAGTGGGGACTGTTTTCTGGGATGGGTTTTAATGGTCCTTTTTTTTTTTTACTATTTAAAAAGTACAAATTAACAAGAACAAATTCAAAATAATTTAAATGGATTTAAAGTAATAAACATAAATAAGAACCCTGAAAAAAACAAGATATTATTTTGTAATCATATTGTAATATTTTCTATTTTTATTTAAAAATATGCACACTTTCTCTCTTACTCGTAACACAAAATGGCTAAATGTTTCTTGTCATAAATGATTCAGGGTAACACTTTATTTTGAAAGTCTACTTTAGACATTCTGACACATCACTTTATTTTATAGTATGTGTACTTATATGTATATACTCTGTAAGAAAGTACTGGATAATACAAGGTAACTACATGGTTTAAGGTTAGGTTTAGGGGTAGGTTCAGGGTTATTAGCTAGTTATTAGCCAGTTATTGTAATCAATTACTATAATAACAAGTACATAGTATGTACACGCGGAACCGACATTCTACTAACTTTAAGTAACTTTGCAACTACATGTCATCTAACTTTCATTAGAGTATCAGTAGACTGTTAGGTTAGGTTTAGGGTTAGGGTTGGTAGAATAAGTTGATATATTTTTGCAAACTTACTTATAGTCGGTTAAATGTCTGTTGGGGGCCATCAACATAAAGTGTTAGCCGATATTAAGCAGACAGTCTACTAATATTCTAATGACTGCTAGTCGACATGTAATCGCAAAGTTACTTATGTCTAAAGTGGACTATTGAAATAAATAGTTTTGATTCAGCATATTTTCATTAAATTTGGCAAAGAAGTTGAGTAGTTTGCATCACTGGATATCAGCCAACTGTTGGTTGTTTAACATTGCTATCATAAAACATTCATACCATTAAAACATAAGTGTCGAATTCTTCGAATTCATCGAATTCTTGTTTTATGTGTAAACAGTAAATGTTACCTTCTTTTTTTCTTTTTTTTTTGGTTGGTTGGTTGGTTTCAATCATTCGACAAGCCACTGCCACTGAGGCAGACCAACCTAAAAATGTAACTTAAAACTTTACATCATCCTAACAACAAACAGAGCAAGCATCAGGTATATCAAATATTGGCCCTGGCCCCTGAATATCATCATCAGCCAACTTGACAAATATCAGCATCATCCAGCTTATCAAGATTTCACTGTAACTGTGGACTAAAGCCTCGAGGGACTTACCAAATATAGTGAGGCAGCTTATGGCACTCTTAGTGCCGTCTGGATACGTGTGGAACTCACAGGTGTAGCAGGCCTCATCTTCAGCTCGGACCGGCCATAACGTGAGCTGCGTGTCAGACAGGGAAAGGCTCAGGCTCGCACGGTCCACAAACTCTTCTTCAATTACTGGGTCACTCTGCTTTGCAAAAGATGCAACTTCACGGGATTCTGCTTTATTCACAATCTTCTTCCATAGCACCTGCTTGACTTTCTCCGGCAGACCGTACCGACAGGCCAGAGAGGCTTGTTTACCACCCACTGCAGTCTTATTGCCCTCTGAGATCACCAATGCTGTAAATCAATGAAAATGAGTCACTACTATACTAACAGTAGCATGATAACACTTATATGTCACTTATGTAACTTATATACATAATTATAACTACATTATATACAGTGTAGTGTATTTTAAATATACATAATTTGTTACTTAATAGCACACTACTATACACTCTTTAAAAATGGGTTTTTGCAGCAAATGCCATAGAAGGACCACTTGGATTTCCCAAAGAACCTTTCCGTGAACAGATTTGAAAAGAACCATTTTTTCCTATAGTGTGAAGAACATTTTTAATAATCTGAAGAAGTTTTTGTCCAATTGAAAGATTCCAAGGATGTTAAATATTCTTCATGGAACAATAGAAACCAATAAAGAATCTTCATTTTTAAGGGCGTATGTCACAAGACAAACTATTTTATTATCTGCATTTAACAAAAGGAGAAACAGGCTTAGGGAGTGGAGTTAAATAGAGGTCTCAGTGAGACCAGGATGAGACAGATGAGTATTTTCACTGTCAATACATAACAATAGATGCCTAAGGAGCATCCAGAATACAATATCCACATGATCAGTATTAAAGAGAGGGAAGGACAGTAGTCTCCACCACAGCATTCCTAGAAATGACTGGCAGGTGCACAGAAACCATGAGATGTTGAGACCAGCTGGATCTTTGCCTGACCAAGCAGCTGTTTCTTATCTACATTCACATTCTCTTCCAGAATCCAGGACGCAAGTACGCAACATCCAAAACCACAACTATGCTGATGTGTTTTATTATTCCCACAGCCTTATTTTATAAGAGCCAAAAAACAGAACCTGATGATACGTGAGTTGTTGTCAGTGTTATCAGTTATTATCAGTGTTTCAAAGCATATCTAAAAAAATTAAGCATTCATTAAAGTAAGACTTGTCTTTCTAATGGAACCTTGGGCATTGCGCATCTCCAAAAGCTCATGAATGATTACTTAATTTTGCTGTTGTGTCATGTGACAAATGAATGAAAGACCAGGAATTTGGGAGGTGAACTACTAATTTATTTTTTTCATAGTTTGACTTGGGTGCATTAGAATGATTCCCCAAGTCAGAATATGATCAGAATATGAAGGCTACAAATGTTAACGTGTTTGAATATGACAATTTGAAACACATTATTTTAATTTATACAACAGTTCGTTCTGGTTCTCAAATCTGATTGGTTGAGAACCGTGAGATATTGTACTGGTATCGCTACAGGAACGCCCTTTCACAATTTTGTATTTGTATAAACGCAATATCGCTCGAGTACGAGAGTGATATTGCTCATTTAACTCGGCTCAAATTAACTAAGTGACATTAATAAAGATAAATGAAATGTTGCTTGAACAAGATTCAAAAATCCAGTATCTGATCTTCCCATCACTACATGGTAGTGCTGTTTTGTTCCTAAATGAATCAGTGTTTTAAATGAATGGGTTCGGAGTGAATGATTCAGTGTCTCATTTCGAAGGCTGCGTCCTCCGGAGGTCATATTTGTTGGCCACATATGTCTCATTTTAGAAAAGCAGCTATAATTTACATTCCAAAGCAAGAAAGAAATTACAGCAATTACACCTCAAAAGGAAATCAGTTAATTTTATAATGATTGCCCTGAGAGCACCGTCATGGTACTCTCTTGAATGGCAGCGGAGACTGACCCAGAAGGGAAGAAATTGTTGAATAAAGTCATTATTTTTGTTTTCTATGCACACAAAAAGTATTCTTGTAGCTTCATAATATTACAGTTGAACCACTGATATCGTGGACTATTTTAACGATGTCTTTACTACGTTTCTGGACCTTGAACGTGGTAGTTCCGTTGCTGTCTATGCAGGGTCAGAAAGCTCTTGGATTTCATCAGAAATATCTTACTTTGTGTTCCGAAGATGAACGACGGTCTTACGGGTTTGGAACGAGATGAGGGTGAGTAATTAATGACAGAACTTTCATTTTGGGGTGAACTATCCCTTTAAACTGAAACATGGATACTGATTCATTCTTGAGTGAATCAGCATTTGTAAGGAATCAGTCGTGTGACTGATTCAATGACTTACTCATGATGACTTGTCACAACCTACCGTAAACTGCAAAAGGACTCAGTAAAAAAAAATCACCACCATTAATGCACAGACGGACAGCATGGAACAAAAACGTGATATAAGCAGACATTATACAAAACACACACACACACACACACACACACACACACACACACACACACACATATATATATATATATATATATATATATATATACACTGGAATGCTTAAAATTAGTTTGTAAAGAATTATAGAATGTGCTTGTATATAAATTTCTTTACCAAACTACATTTTACATTTTAATCTGGATTGGATAGAAAGAAAAGCAGTCAACAAGTGTCCAGTATCACGCTAAATACAATATAAAACTTCTCCATTTGTGTTATTTCATAGTTTTGATGACTTCACTATTTTTCCAAAATAATAGAGAATATTTGTGTTTAGATTTAACATCAAAGCGGATCTGATGAACCGATTCTCCTCTGGCCTTGACAAGCGTACAGCTCAGAGTGAAGGGCTGCTCAACCGGGGCCTCCACGCGTATCGGAGCTGAAACCCTGCCTGAGACACAGCAATACTGAAACCAACCGAAACGCACCACTTACACACAGAACAAGAGATTACTACAATCACACACCTTGTAGTCTGGACACCATTGTCAAAGACACACAGATCTGTAGACATCTTGGCAAGGAGACCACAAACATCTTAGCCTAGTGGAAAGGAAATACAGCATTTCAGTAACTATTGCACCAAATTATAAGATATAGCTGTAAAATTAAAAGTCCACAGTTTATATATATATATATATATATATATATACACTGGAATGCTTAAAATTAGTTTGTAAAGAATTATAGAATGTGCTTGTATATAAATTTCTTTACCAAACTACATTTTACATTTTAATCTGGATTGGATAGAAAGAAAAGCAGTCAACAAGTGTCCAGTATCACGCTAAATACAATATAAAACTTCTCCATTTGTGTTATTTCATAGTTTTGATGACTTCACTATTTTTCCAAAATAATAGAGAATATTTGTGTTTAGATTTAACATCAATAGTGAATAATTACATATTTCAGAGAACATCATTAATTTGTGTTTGAGCAGTTTAATCCATAACTACACCACAACAATGATGATATGAAGTTAATTTAAACTAATATCTTTTTATTTTAAATTTGATTTATTTGTTTTAAGGGGCCAAATATATTCTACAAGGAATATATAAATATAGGTAATAAATCTTTAGTAGAGAGGATTTGCTGAAAACAGTTAAATAACAGTTGATTTATTTAAAATATAAGACAATGTTTCTGTATAACATATTTTTCTGTAATAGCATATGCAAAATATCATTTACATACTGAAATAAAATCTAAAGATAGTAAATATTAGACCTTGATAAATTGATCATTAATAAACTGACCATTTATTAATACTCAAACAGTAGAATTATCTGTTCATCTGACAGTGGCAAATGAGATACAAAACGAGTCTAAAGTTTAAGATGAAAGTAATCTAAGATGTGCTACAGATAAGCGTAAGTAATTAATATTATATTTTGACATACCTCCATGTGGTGTTAATGCCCTCTGCCCTCAGCTGTACATGCACAACACACTCTTCAACACACTGAACCAACTGGACTGTTCTCCATCTCCACCCATCTCTGAAACACTGCATATGCCGAGTCAAGCACGTGATGGCTCCGTCTCACAACTCACTCAGCTGCCTACTTAGAAAGCATTGTCAGATATCATATGCCTCTCAGCTCACATGCACACACGCACACACACACACACACACAGCTCTGACTCAAATGGCAACAATGGCCAAACATGAAACTAAAAATTCTAATTATCTGTATATAATAGTACATTATATTATTAAGATTTTTTAAAAAAGATGGAAAAGAAACCCCCTGTTCTATAGTGTACAATATTATATTTTAGCTTGTGCTGCATTTCACATTTAAGCTTGGCCTAAACTACCATATTCATGTATTAAATTACAAACTTTTCTGCCAAATACATAAATACAAACTTAACAAGTATTTCTGTAAAGACACTTACAGAACAGGAATGTTCTCAGTCTGCCCTCTAGTGTTTAAAATGGGACTCACAAACCTATCCTCACTTACATAACTGAACTATAGTGTCCTGCACCCACAAGTAAAAAAAAATATCACAAATTGTATCTGGTGTCTGATTAAAGAAAAACCATTATGCCTATGGGATGTCCCCACTTTTCACAAAAACAAACCTGTGTGTGTGTGTGTGTGTGTGTGTGTGTGTCAAGAAATAAAAGTTGCATCTGTAAAATACGATGTTGTACAATTACAATAGGATATACTATTCAATTTACCGTACCTTCATAAATTTTATAAAGACATAAAAGTAAACACACTGACCTATATTCTTCTTAAGTGATTACTGTAAGTAAGATGAAAACTAAAAAGCATGTGCCAAATTTCCTGTATAGTGGCAGCCTTGACCACACCACACCACAGATGTCACTAACTTTTGGGGCTCATCTAACACATTCACCTTAAAGGAAAACAAATTGACATTTATTTCACACTTTGTTAGTTTATTTATTATTTAGTTTGTTGGTTTAAGCAACAACTTAACCTGCACACATTTAGTAAAGCACATATTTTTAACACAAAGCTTTAGCCAGACAAAGCTATTGCTATAGCACATGATGGTCATATGGACCAAACTTCTGAATAATAGTAATTTTGGGACATAACCACACCAATTCACATTTACTTGCATTATATGGAAAAGAGCAGCCAGGACTTTACAATAAATATCTTTTGTGTTTCATGGAGGAAAGAAAGTTACATGGCATGAGGGTGAGTAAATGACGACAACATTAAAATTTTTGATCAGTATGATAAATATAAAAGAGGAAAATGATTAATTACAATCAAACTAACCTGAAGTGTAGCAACACTTTTTTCTACATTTGAAGACGAAAAGAGTGGCTACAATTAAGAGGACTGCAAGTGCTGAGCACACAGGTATTGCAATCAAAGCAGTTTCAGTAACACTGGGCTCTACAGGGAAAGGAAAAAGAAGAAAACAAAAAGGGAAAAAATATTCATGAGCCGTATGATGTCTGTGACGATACAGCATTTTAGAAATTCCAGTACATCAAGTAGATTCTGTTTTTTTTTTGTTTCTTTGAAGGTCATATAATAAGGAAACTTATTTTATTTTTATTATATAACATTTTTTGTGTGGTACGAAATTGTGTGACATCAACGAAGGTGGCTTAGAAAGATGATTCGGCTAGTCAATGAGAAATAATGCAGAGTGATAGATACTTCCTAAACACCAGAAAAACTAACCTTGTGCTCTTCCTTATTTTCTAATAATGTTACAGTGTCATTCTGGCTTTGCAAAAAATCAAATGAAATCAAATCAAATATCACCCCTTTAAAATGTTTCACAGTTCATCCATAAGGGGGAAGTGGCATAATTTGCAGCTGGACAATAGGTATACCTACACCCTAAAAAAATGCTGGGTTAATTATAACCTAGCACTGGGTTAAAAAGGGACAAACCCAGCTATTGGGTTGTTTTGACCCAGCTATTGGGTTGTTTTGACCCAGCGGTTGGGTTGTTTTGAACCCAACTGCTGGGTCAAAACAACCCAATAGCTGGGTTTGTCCCTTTTTATCCCAGCATTTTTTATGTTAAAGCATTTGTTTTGTATGTTTACTGAAAAAGGCTTGTTGTTATTTGAGTAAGAGAATGTGCTGTCCATGTGAAATGCAGTGAATGAAAACCTACCTGATGATGTAAATGTTGTGGTGTACATTTTGCTGTTTGGTTCAGTCGTTGAGTCTTCAGATGAGAAAACAAAAGATCAGTACCGACAAATATACAAATGCCTGACAGAATACGCTGATCGTATTGATACTAATCAGTTTTTGCCAGAGATAATTACTCTACCGCCCTATTGATCATAAGACTATCATCAGAGAAATGACCTTGAGTTAAGCATAAAATAGAAGAGAAAGGTACCATGAAGTACTTGAAGATAAATCTGCTCTCTCCACATCTTTTGATCATGGGAAAGAGTAGTTCCCAGAGTCTTCATCTTTTACATCTTCAATGCTAAGTGTACCATTCTCCATGATTTGCATTCCAGTCCTCTTGCTGAAAATTCTTGATCCCTATTTAGATTTATCTTGGCCAGTAAGATCGTTCTGTTGATTGTGTGGTATTTCCATTCGATTGAATTAATGGAAGTCCCCAGTGGAAGTTCAGGGAGAGGAAACATTACAGTCCATCCCTTCAATATAGCTATGTGTGCACCTTTTACACGAGAGAGAATCAAATCCGTTTTAGAACAACAACCCCTGAAGATGCTTTATGTTTAAACACATTTAACAAAGGCAATGATGTTGAAGTGATTAGAGATCACTTGGATAGATTGCATCAGGATGGTGTTTAAGGAGTGTTTGAAGCTGTACATGTAAATACTCATCAAAGCATCATGTGACAGTACTAGAGTGATCGTTCAAACACATTTCTGTGGGAAATTAAAACTGTAGGATGAAACTGCAAGACTGAATATTGTTAAATGGTTATATTTGATTAAGCGTTTAATATATCCTGTATATTTGCGAACAAGAAATGTTTCTATCAAACTAGAGCTGTCACAACACATGCTTAAACACTTCCTTTCAAGAGCTGGAAAGAAATATAGGCCATCTGAAAGAAAAAAAAAGAATCTCAGGGCTATTAAAAGCAGCTTTGATGTGTCACACTTAAATCAGTAATTATCAGTAATTAATTTTAAATGTATCTTTAAAGGCAGTCAGTGATCCTCCCCAACTAGTTATGATCATTGCCTTCCCTAAAGCTGTTTGTCACAATATTAGGTTATTATTAGATTAGAGGCTTACATACACTCTTAAAAATGCAGGTTCCAGACGGGAGTTTCAAAGTCACTGAAGCACCATTTTTGGTTCCCTATAAAGAACCTGTCAGTGAACAGATCTTAAAATAACTATTTTTGTTAGTGTGAAGAACATTTTAATAATCAGAAGAACCTTTTTCCGCTATAAAGAACCTTTTGTGCAATGGAAAGATTCCATGGTTGTTAAAGGTTCTTCAAGGAACTATCAGTGCCAATAAAGAACTTTGATTTTTAAGAGTGTGTGAAGCAGTGTCTCTGCAACAATGCATTCAGATTCACCATTAAAACACTGTTCTGTTAACCGTAATACACTGGTTACTGTCTTTTTTTAAAAACAGCATATCTGCATGGTCTTAAAAATTAATGTGAGGGCTGTCATGAAAGAACATTTAACAGTAACTACCTTAAAATCAATATACATAAGATTATAACTCTCACCCAAAGTCAGCAGCATGAGAGTAAAGAAGATGATGCACTGATAATTTCTCATCCCCGCTGAAATCCACCATATAAATGTGTCTGACATCAAGGCTAAGTTGTCAAATGCTTCCTGTCTTTGACTGTCTTTAGAAAAGTGTGCTTTATCAACTCTATAACTTCCTGCTGGCAGACAGTGCTACAAAATTGGGGTGGAATTACTGTATAAACCTTCTCTGAGTGTTTATTTTTTCCCCAACATCAAGGTACTGTAGGTGTTCTTGTACTTGAAGTGTTATCATACTGACCCCTACAGAGCTGATGGTGACAGTGCAGAGGACGATCTGACCCAACTTAAATCTGCTCAAAGATGTCAAAAAAGCATTTTATGTTTGCTATTAATTCAAGCTAAAGGCATAAACGTATAGGCGGTTTGCAAACGTAAGTCAATTGTAATTGTAAAAATTATAAAGCCAGGCCAATGTCCTGTTAATAACGCAAAGAAGTTTATAGTTAGAGAGTAGTATCAGTATCTACCTTGTGGTCTTGAAGGAAATGCATAACTTCCTGTGCCTAAGCAGTGCATCAACTGTCAGAAACCGAACATGTATCATATCTTTGAAGATATGGGTACATTTGTTTTCACCCATTTGAAATTGAAAGGATATAACAGACACTGTATTTGTTTTCCAGGTCACAGCTATTTGCATACCTATGATGTATAAGAGATTAGTGAAAATAATAGAGCACATCTGTCACAGAAAAACTGTCGTGGAATAGCAAATGACACACACACACACACACACACACACAAACACATAATTTAGAATGATCTATAAGCTGTTTTCCCAGAGGGGCTCAACAAAATTGCACCTCAATCTCAGATTTGTCCTGTTTTGCTTTCTAACTTGACTTGACATTTGGTCCTCACAATGTATAAACAAGTACACACACACACACACACACATTATAAGGCAGGGTTGCCAACTCTCACGCATTTGGCCTGAGACATACGCTTTTAAGGCCATGTCCACAAGTACACAGGTATTTTTATAAACAGAGTTTTTCCTTCTTCCGTTTTAAAAAAAATCTCCGTCCACATGAAAACGCAAACACATGCTATGAAGCACTGTCAAGAGCATGCCAAACCAACAGGTGGCGATATGATCTCAACCGTAAAGCCATTTTGGCCAATCAGAAGCCTGAAAAAGTCTCCAGTAGGCGGAGATAACGGCGCAGGCACCGACCTCACAAGATTTTTTGAAAATCTTCACCCTGGCAGGCGTTTTCAAAAATGTTCGGTTTCAGTGAACTGGTGCTGCGTTTGCGTGTGGACGAAAGGCCTAACCGCGTAGAAAAAGCTGCGGTTTTAAAAATAACCGCGTTCGTGTGGACAGGGCCTTAGGCTCTGTCTCACGCTCTCACTCTGCCCATGTAAATCTCACGCCTGTCACGGTCTGGGATAGAGAGAGGACTCAGATGCAGAGTAGTGAGAAAGGAGGGTCTTTATTCTGGCCACAAAACACAAAATAACATAAACAATAGTTAACTGCTGCTCAAGTGAGCGGAGATTCCAGAGCTGGCCGGCAGACACTGCGGACCACTCGAGCTGCCGGATCTCCGTATTACGAGTCCTTGAGCACAGGAGAACAGAGGGTCAGACACTTATGCTTGCACACACAAGTCACACAAAGACACGAGCAAGGACAAAACAATCTACTCACGACGAAAGACAGACAGGCAGAGACATATAAGGGAGTGGGGGAATGAGCGACAGGTGGGGGAGAGTCAGCTCGTGATCCGCGAACCCCCGCTGCGAGATCAGCGCTGATTGCCCAGACCACGAGCTACCGAACATGACAGGACAACACAGACCGCAGGGGAAGCCGAGAAGGCACCCTGCACCGTGACAACGCCAAATTGGCAACCCTGATTGTGATATAAAACAAAGTCTCAGCTTTCAAATTGTGTACGTTTTAATACTAAATTCTAACAATAAATACCGTTTTGGCGCACTTAATGTGGCGTAAATTGTCAAATTTAGCGCTTCAGTTAAAGCCAGAGCTATTGAAAAACAGAGTTGCGACAAGCTTTGATCTTGCCGGCGTCGCCGCACGGTCACGTGATTCATAGAAATTTAAAAAGTTAATAACTTAGGCCTACATCCTTTTTTTAATGATACTCGCATAATTACACACAATGAATGCAAGCAAATACTGAATTTAAACCAAGTTTAAAATGGTGCTGAAAAGCCATTCAACAAAAGATGTTTATCCCCTTATTTTTTACAGTAGCCTATATACACATGAATTGATATTGAATCGAGATCGAAATCGAAATCTCACTCCAAGCTAAACTTAAAAGTTGGCCAAAAAAAAGCAACCGTGTTATAAGGACAAGAGAAAGCAGAATGACCACTGTGTGAAAGCACACACATGAAAATGAGCATGTCTTCATGTCATGCACTCGAAGGCAAATGAAAACCACAATATACAGGAAATACAAGCAGTCTGTTGTTTGACCGCTTTACACAGAATCACTCTCTCCATCCCTCTCTTATATTTTATTCTGTCTGACTGGCAGGTTAGAAACTCTGGGTAAAGACCGCACTGTTGCTGCAGTTTGCAGTTTGTGGTTGTAGCTTCAGTGGTTGTATACCGCGGCGTACAAACCATATTGAGCTTGTTGGAACAATGGGAAGTTTTTTAAGTTGTAACAGAAGGTAGGTCATCTGAATAGCTTGATATTAACCTATGTACTGATATCAAGTAATAGCAGCCTATTTAACTTATGTTTTTTGTATTTTGTATTGGGACATAAAAAGTAGCCTAATCTAAAATATCAATATTGCTTATTATTGCAGTGCTTAAGTCTACTGGCTGATTGCAAATTTGAAAAAAAAAATGTTTCTGAAATGGAAAATTGTATTAGACTTTATATAATTTACATATTTTTTATCCTCAGAAAGAAGAAACCTGAAAACACTGGTAAGCAAATTTCTATATTCTGATAAAGCATGTTGCAGCTAATGCCGCGCATTAATAAGGAAGCGTCTTCTTATATGTTTTAGTAGACTTTTGACAGCGAACTCAAGCATGTGTTCAGTTTTATGTCAAAGTTCATGTGGTTCACACTAAATGCTTCTCTGTGTACACTTCTGTATCTGACAGCTGATTCAATTGCTTCAGTTTTGTGATGATGTAGGCCTATATTTAAGTAAAGATATGATAATCATTGTATACAGTGAATGGA
This sequence comes from Sinocyclocheilus rhinocerous, assembly GCF_001515625.1. Lineage (NCBI taxonomy): Eukaryota > Metazoa > Chordata > Actinopteri > Cypriniformes > Cyprinidae > Sinocyclocheilus > Sinocyclocheilus rhinocerous. The sequence goes on along the minus strand of NW_015653464.1, from coordinate 276,261 downwards.
TACACTGTTCAGTGACATTTACATTTATGTTTTATTGAGCAGATAATGACAATCAGAGAGAAACAGCAGCAGACACAAAGGTAAGTATACAAATCAGTCATAATGTTTTATAGGAGTTTATTAGATTATTTGACTATGAAACCATTTGTTTTCTGTCTTTGCTCTCTAAATAAAGGCAGTTTGACTAAAAAAATACAATTAAACAGTATGAATGTTGTTTTAGTGTCATGTAGCTCTTATATTTCTAGTACTGATGTTCAGGTTCACACTCCTGATAACATCATGTTAAAACAGGAAGGCGTTCGTTAAGATAATGACAGTTTCATCACAGGTATTTTTGGCTTTCAAAGTTGTTCCGTCTTAAAAAAATCGGTTGATGTGTTTGCTTGTTTTGCATTTTGGGGTTTCATAATGTCTGCTCTGAATGAGCCTCTTTACTGTAATATTCAAATGATAAACATTTAGTCACATTGGTTTTTCCTGTTCCTCCAAATGATGCTCTCAGTGAGACAGAAATAGAATGCAGGTAGGAAAGTGTGTCAAAGCAAATGACCTTGAAATTTAAAGGGGAAGTTCTTGGGGAATCCCACAGCCAAATCAAAACCCCAAAAGAAAAGTCGATGACATCCCACCAGTTTCAGTTTCTGCAGGAGTATCTGTGTGATATCTGAGGGTGTACCTGATCTTTCCTTTCCAGTGACAAGAATTCAGCTACCCCTAAGTTTCCACATCGTTCCCCTAAACACTGAATCACGCCGAATGAAGGGGACAATGTGAGATTTCATCTCAGTAGGACAAATGACTAAGTTTCAAAGGGTCTGTATCTCCACAGCTTGACCACAAATCTCACACAGTTATTATAATAAAAAAAAACAGCACAGTCTCCTCGAGGAGGCATCTGTTTGAAGCAGGTATAATGTCACATACTCCTTATTTAAAGGGGTCATATGATGCGATTTAAATTTCTCCTTTCTCTTTGGAGCAGCGTGTAAAAAGACAGTATAAGTCATTATAATCCGTAATTATGTCCCCACTGGATGCAACAAATGCCTCGTTTGTAATGGGTTTTAATGTTTATGTCTCGTCGCTCCGGCCGGACACGGCATCAACAGTATGTGAGGGGCATAACATTTCTGTCTCACGCTTGAGGTATTCGGCCAATCACAACGCACTGGATAGCTGGCCAATCAGAGCACACCTCGCTTTTCAGACCGATGAGCTTTGTAAAAATCAACGCGTTTCAGAGAGGCAGGGCATAGAGGAGAAACAATAATGTACAGTATGTGGAAAATAATGTGTTTTTTTAACCTTAACACATTTCATTACACCACATACACAAAATAATGTTCTTTTTAGCAATGTCATATGACCCCTTTAACAATGACCATTTGAGAAGGGCCTGTTTGTACGGATACAATCAACACTGCTGGTATCAAACACTACTAATATTTGAGAAGGCTGAGCCTGAGAGTAGTTGATTTAACCCTCTGCTACTGTTAAAGGTGACATATCATGAAAATCTGACTTTTCCAGGTTTTAAGTGCTATAATCAGGTCTCCGGTGCATCTACCAACCAAGGAAACGTGAAAAAGATGAAACCAGTAACTTTGTTTTGGTAAGCCTTTTTCTGCAAGCGTCTGAGAAAACGAGCGCGTCTGATTTCGCTCCCCTAATGACGTGGCAAAGGGATCTCATTCTAATATTAATAATACATTGGAGTATTTTGAGCTGAAACTTCACAGACACATTCTGGGGACACCTGAGACTTATATTACATATTGTAAAAAGGGGCATAATATGTTTCCTTTAAGTAATTTTGGACTGAAATAAAAAATCTCACTTGTGTTATTGCCACTCAAAACTGACTGGAGACCATAATTATATAGTAATTTATTAAATAATTTGTGAAATGAATGTACTATATTTAATTTCAATAATGTTTTTCTTTAATATTTGGTGTTTTGATTTCATCCTAAATGAACAATACCAGAGGGTTAAACAGAGTTTATGTAGCTATTAAAACTCAAAGACCAAACTATAAGGACATACAAAACTAAAAAGTAGAATAATAAAGTTTATTTACATACTTTTAATTATGTGCAATGTAAAATAGGTTCTCTACATTTGGCCTGGTTAGTATTTATCAAGGAAAACATTGTTTGCGGCTGATTTTTGTTTCTTTTAACACTCTGATATAAATAATTATGTACAAATTTGATTAGTTCAGATGATTAATATCTAACCAGGCTCGTTTCTACAAATCTACATATTAGTGATATCGCTGATGCTGAAGTTGTCCCAGTTATTCCTCATCACATATAAGAGAAATGTTCCTTTGTCATCACCTTTCATCTTTTGAGTCAGTGTGACTTTTGCTCATCATTCAGACGCTGTTTGCTTCGGGGATGCTCTCTTGAGATTACTATTTTTCCACTAGTATTGTTTTTCATGTGTAATTTTGACCACAGACATATCTCTGCCCTCAGCTCTCTTCTGGTATCCCGTTTCATCATAAAAAGCGAGCGTCTCTCAGGCGTTGAAGAGTTCAGCTGAGGAGTTGTAGATGGAGTTGACTCTCTGTATGTAACTTGCATAGGGTTCCACCTCTTCAACATCAGCGGGCTTCATACACACAGACATATGCTTCAGTGAGCCACACAAAACACTTTTACAATGGATGCACACCGTATCATTGAAAATTACACCCTATATAGTGAATAATGGAGTTTGGTGTAGTATAAAATCAGGGTTTGATAAAGACCTCTTACCTGGGGTGGTTTGTCTTCAGCTGGTGTTGAGATTTTGGATTTGCAGCAAAGCATCTTCAGTGCACTAAAAAGATGCAATGCAAATACAAACAGATATCGAATTAGTCTATTAATTAGTCATCATAATATGAAAAGAAATTCAGTTCAACAGCAGTGCAGTAAAACATCCCACCTTAAGTCGCTGAGCTTTCTGCGTAGTGTGTAAACCACGGCCAGAGATACAAGAATAAAACAAACAGAACCAACTGATATGGCCATAATTCCCCATGGAAATGGGGATTGCATTTGGTTTAATACACCTGAAAAAAAGAGATTTATTTACTTTGTAATATAATAAATGTTAAAATGCAATGGTAATATAATTAACGTTACAATGCAATGTAGACACAACAAAAAGGAAAAAATATAAAGTCTGTAATATTACCAAAACTGATTCCTTTTTTTTTTTTTTAAATACAAACTACTTGTGAGTTTGAATGTGAGAACTGTATGTGTTTATTCACTTTCTATGTTTTGTGCTATCCAATAAACACAATTTTTCCTCAATATTTCATCAGAGTTTTTCTTAAAATATTGGCAAAATATTTTGACCCTGTGGACATTTAGAAAGTAACCTTGAAAAAAAAGAACACTTTTCACACTCTCACTAGTTTATTCATTATTAAAATTAACATTATATCAACAGTGTATATACATGAATTATGTCCTTTTTTCCTCAAAAACTTCTCAAATCATGTATTGTGTAAAAAAAACTTTTCAAATCATGTATTGTGTAAAATACCTTGATTTTTATTTTTATATATAATATTTACATTGATTTGTTTTCTTTTCTTTACATAATATAATCTCATATTACATATTAAACTGTTAACTGACACAGTTGTCTCCTTGGTAAATAAGTACACTGACTTTTGAAAAAAAGTTTTAGGGGGGAAATTGTCGGTCATCATAGAAAGCTTAAAGAAGTTTCATAGTTTAAGATTGAAAATTTGACCAGGTGGAATACCATCAAATCTATACATAAAATGTATTAGAAAAGCAGCAAAATAAATGACAACATTTTGGTTAAAAAAAGAAGCTAATCTAGGAAATCTGATTTATAAAAAATCAACCTCTATTGGACATAAAAGTACCTGGAGCTGAAGAAACAACCAAACCAATTTACTACCAATCCTCTTATAAAATAACTTCTCTGTTCCATTTGAAATACAGTGTTCCTACCTGTTGTGAGATTAAGTGTGCTCTTCTGCTGAACAAAGCCGGACTCGGAGGTGTATGTGGCCACACAGGTGAGCTCACTGATGTTGACTGATGTCAGATCAGGCAGATATACTCGATTCTTTATCATAAAAAACCTGCCAAGATTCTCAACAGAGCTGATACTGGAGGAAAAGTTTATGGCAGGTTCCCAAAGAAGAGTGGGTGCTTTCTGTTTAAATATGGAGTTACAGACAGCAATCCTTTGACTGTTTTCACTGTACAGCTGGGTGGAAACGTTGGTAACTAAAAACAAAGAACTCTAATTTAATTCATCAGTATGATATCAGTATAATACGGTATGGTATGGTTTCCTCGTTAGCTCTAAATACTATTTGCGTGCATATGTGTGTGTACCTACTTAACCATATTGTGGGGACAAAATTGTACCCAAAAGTGAGCTAAACCTGACAAAATCTCCAAAATCCTCCCTTTGGGGATGTCCTCATTTATAAAATTGGTATAAAATTTTTGAATTGTAACAATGCAGAAGGTTTTCTGTGAGGGGTAGAGTTAGGGTGTGGGTTAGGATTAGCTTATATATCTGTATATAAAAGCAATAGAAGTCTATGTAATGTCCCCATTTAGATAGCTAAGTAAATGTGTGTGTGAGTGTGAGTGTGCTTGTGTGTGTGTGCAATGAATTTAAGTCATCAGTAGTTCATGACTACAGTGGAACACTGAGAGACATAACTAGTCTATCACTGAATGTATGAACCTAGGTAACATCATACAATGTAATTATAATTGTGATGACATTTTCACAATTTTGCAATAGCTTTACAATGTTTGTACTCACCGCTTACAGACACGTTTGCCAAATAGCTTCCTGCTTTATACGATACATCACAAGAATAAAATCCTTCATCTTCTATTGAAATCTTAGGAATGACTAAGTAAACTCCATCTGAGGTGTTGTACAGCCTCTTTCCATCTTTACATTTGTCGTCCAGCTTGGGAGACAAACCAAGCCAACATTTTCTGTCTTGCAGGCTGATGTTCCAGACGATATAAATTAATTCATTCCAGTTGATATCAGTGGCATTGCCACACTGTAAAATCACATCACTGCCTGGAATAAAGGTCTGCTCTTTGAAATCTGCAGAAAAATAAATAAATTATTTAATAATTGTAAAAAATTTGAATAAATATTGGATTAGAGTAAAAAGTCTGTTTAAACTAAAACTAACTAAAACTAAAAACTAACAAATATATAAACTACTTTTTTTTTTTGCGTTTGACACTTTGAGGTAAATTATGAACATATAATTCAAATACAATAAAATGTGTTATAATAATAGGTGTGAAACATTTTGTAATTTTTTTCCCCTCTATACACTAAACTTATCTCTCCCTGCCATGCCAGACTAGTTTTATCCTTTGGTGTGTCATTTCCTTCTTTAACCCTAAAATAGTTTCAACATACACAGCAGCTCTATTCTGACAATAGATGTAACACAGTTGGCACTTTCCATCAAAACAGTTCACTATATAATGTTAATGTTATTTTGGTAACACTTTACAATATGGTTCATTAGTTAATGTTAATTAATGCATTAACTAATATATTTGTTACAGTGTTTATTAGTCTTTGTTAATATTAATTAATAAAAGTACATTGTTAGTTCATGTTAGCTCAGGTCCATTAATTAATATTAGCAGATAAAACTTTGGATTTTAATCATGTACGGTATTAGTAAATGTTGAAATTAATATGAACTGAGATATTTTCATATACTAAGATCTTTTATTTTCATTGTTAGTTCATGTTAAACAATTTAGTTAACTAATGTTAACAAATGGAAACTTTTTTTTGGATAACCATATTAGATGGGGTATTATCTCCACATGAAAAGCAGCTAGTTTAAAAAAAAATTGAATGTACGTAAAATGGTGATTCTATAAAAAGGTATAAACAATATGGCAATTGTTTTCTCAAGGTCAAGCGCATGCTTTCACTGACCATTGGTTAAAAATGGATTTTATAATAATTTCTGTTCTTATTTTGTACCCTATTCATAAAAATAGCAGTTTTTAAATAAATAAATACATAAATAAAAGTGTATGTTGTCTGACCTGTCAGTTGTTTAATCGCAGAATCTTTATTCTGATGAGATGCAGTGGCTTGATCTCCTAGGACAGTTAGTGGCACAGCGTGTTAGTAACAGGTTAATGTGAGCCTCAGCACAATGAAACACAATCATTCACTCGAGTGAGATTTCCAGTTCATTTCCATTACACAAAAGTGTGAGATATTAAAGTTTTAGTAGTAGCTTCTATTACATTTACTGGTCAAAATGTCTCGTTAATGTTAGTCAAAGGTGTACAGTTTTGCCCAAAGATTAGACAAAGATTTATTTTCATTATTGTAGCACAAGATGAATGCACCCTGATTCTGAAGAACATGGAGTTTGAACACCTGGCCTAAAGCAACGGCTTCCATACCACATTAAACAGCATTATTGTCAACATTTACAACACAAATGTCATTTAGTTCCATGCCAACTGCTCTAAGGTCTTGTTCTAGATTTACAGTTTCTTTTCAGAAGCATCTGTCAGCCTCAAAAACCTCAGCAACTCATCTCCCCCTAAGAATCCCCCCAGAGAGGAAGAGCGCTTCGTCATGGCATCTCCTCTCGAAATAGCAACAAACACAGATAGAAACAAACACAAAACCATCACATGCACGTGAGAGAACAGATTTCTCATCCACCATAAATACCCTTGCAGTCTAAGTGGAAAAGTATAAAAATAGATTTTCCCCACATGAGCGACAGTTACTAGGTCATAAAGATTTACTTGACACTTTCAATATACTTTAACTGACTGATTTAAACAATGCCAAGATTTTAACCATAAAGCTAATAGCCCAAAAAAGTACTTTTTAGGCATTTTAGGACACTACGAAATTCCATTAGAAATAGACAATAGACAAAAAGCATCGATTCCAGACAAAGATGATGTTAAATCAGAAGGCCAAATCATCCACGTACAAAGAGTAGTACTAAAGACTATCTTAGAGTACTAAAGAGTACTAATGAGAATACAATATTAAAAAGTATGTAAACTCACCTCTTGTCTGACTTCTTGCCATAAAGATACTTAGGAGAACAATCACCGTCAAAGTCCAACTATTCGCCATCGCTACAAATCTTCGGTCAGACTTCACTTCTCTGACCTTTAAATGTTGTTTATCTCTATACTCACAGGTTATTCACCCTTCTATGCACTTGAAGAAAACGTATTTTCAAAGCACCATTCTCAAAAGCGATTCTGAAATGTCATGTATTCTTTTTCCGTACTATCAATTTAGATTTAGACTGACTTTATCCAAGTCTTGAGGATAAAGTATAACGCATGCTGATTTGTGGAGTTTCAAATGTTTTTCACATCTGCTTATCTCTCTATCAAACTTCACTCATTGTCTTTCACTTGCCTGAGTTCTCCTCCTTTTGTTTCCTTCAGCAGTGTGACGTTGTTGTACACTCCTCCATTTAAAAAAAAATATAATTTCATATCTTCTCCCACATGAAAATGCTGACTTCCTGTCTTGGTAACCACGGCTGTCATGTGAGAGAGCTTTCATAGTGCAAGAAGATTGCAGTTTGGCAGTGTGTGATGTATTGATGGCGATATTTATTGGTTAATTTTGTTGTTTTATTTAGATGGTAGAATGATGAGACTAACATGACCTTATAACCCTCATCTCAAATCGATGAATAAGGCTGTTTTGATCGTTTTTGTAAATTCTTTACTATGTTAGAAAAATGTCAAGTAGGGGATCACCAGAAAGTCACGCGCACAAAATAAAGGTTGATCAGGACATTTTTACCCTAAAGGGGTTAATTTTCGAAAATTACAGTCTGGTTATACATTATTAAGCTAATTACACAGCTACAGCTTCAGAAATATATAACCAAATACATATGTGGACATGTAATACTGATCTGAGTTTCAATTATTTTATTGTCATATGTCATATGTCACCTTCACTATGTCCACCAATCGACTGACCAAAATTTCCAATAACAGCATGGGAGCTGAGTGGAGTTCTGATCATATGTGTACATTATGCAGAATTTTTGGAACCAGTTTGAACTTTTGCAAATGTTGAAATATTTGTGATCACCAGACCAGTTATGAACTGTGTTCTCAAAAAATTTTTTAAAAAATACATAAATAAATAAAATTATCAATATTTCTCCACTAAATCATTAACCTTTAAACACTACTTCTGTAAAACGAGCAGTTATGAATCATTATGTCTATAATAATTATTTTATAATTGTTAAATAATGATTTACATGGATTAGCCATAGAAAACCTACTGTTTTTTCCTTCAGACATACTGGCGGTCAATTGTTTTGTTTGGATATATGCATGTTCATTATTCATTCGTTAGGATTAAGTGGAGGGCAACGGCTGTTTCATTACCGATTTGAACGTTTTGTTCGACGACTCATGCGATAGGGGGGGCGAAATGCGACAGTCGTATGTACAGTGGGTACGGAAAGTATTCAGACCCCCTTAAATTATTAATGAGGAAAAAAAATTTACTTAAATGATTTTAGCAAATGGCTGCAATATAACAAAGAGTGAAAAATTTAAGGGGGTCTGAATACTTTCCGTACCCACTGTAAATGTCAGAGAAAGCATAAAGACGCTTTAGGTTACAGATTTCAGTAAGAAAAATAGCCCATTTCAACAAAGAAAACAAACGACTTAGCAATGACAGTATTAAAAATGGGTTTGTGTGCATTTGTGTCTCTCACCGTTTCTTGTTCTTTTTGAGCCATCCAAGGTTTTATGTTTATGATAAAATGAGTATAGAAGCCCTCCAAGGCCATTTTTATCTATCTGTAGTTAAGCTTTTGAGATGTATAAGATGGCACCAATTTGTGTGAAAATAACAGAGTGAGAACATCAAGTGATGCAAGAGACATTAAAATAGTGTTGGTATGTTGCAATGGCCAACATTGAAATATCCAGTGTAATTTGCAGAAAACTCTTTGATTTTTCAATCAAATCAAAATCCAGTATTCCAGAGACCAATGTGATAAATCAAGAAAAACAATCAAAAAGCTAATGGAAGGGTATTAAAGGCATAGTTCACAAAAAAAAGTATTGTGTCATCATTTACTCACCCCCATGTTGCTCCAAACCCGTCATTGTGTGGAACACAACAGCAGATATTTTGGCTGTTTATGCCCATACAATTAAAGTCAATGGGGTCCAAAACAACATTGGAATAAAGAAGACATTTTTCATAAATATAGTTTTTTTCCCCCACACTGAAAATATAAATATATTTTTTATTCAACGTACTGTGGAGTAAATAAATACATAACTTTACTCATTTCAGTATTTTTCATATCTCAGTAGGCCGAATTTGGCCAATTCTCAAGTTTAGGCATACAATTATGTAAGTGAATTTCAGTTGCTGGACAATTTTTGCATGATAAATGGGTTATGAAAAATAGCACAGTCAGTTCATTCTTGTGCAGATGTTGTGCATAGTTCAGACAGATGCAGTCACACAGGATGTGGTTAGCCATGCCCCCCTCCAATCACATATGGATACTAGCCGTTGTCAGATCAAATGTGTGTTGGTGTGGTGAGATGTCTGATGAAGCGCTACAGATTACAAAAAGCACATACTCTTTGCAATCTGCAATGCAATCAGAAATGACCTTTTTCTGCTGACATATAACAAAACCTTCATTAGCAACACCTTCCCCTCATATAAACACCCTACAGTTCTTGACAGTTCTTTGTTTACCTCTCTGCTGACTTTACTGCATTAACTTAAAAAAGAACTTGAACCAAACCACTTGAAGATCTTGTGAGGCCAGTATGCCCTATGTTTACACAATGAAAAAAAAATCCACTTATTAATAGTGGGGTTATTATTAGTTTGAGAATGAGTTGGCAGCAGCTGGCTGAGGGAGTTAAAATGGGAATCATTTTAAAGGAAACAAATGTGAGACCAATAGGCCTTTATGCATTTTAATGTGGTTTTCCTCATCTCAGACCTGAATGAACAACTGTGGTCTTCTAGGGTCTTCTATGTGTCAGTGTGGTGGTTTTTAGTTTGAGCTTGGTTTTGATTGCCACACAAGATACAATGGAATATTATGTGTATAATCAAAACAATATCAATGTTGGAGATGTATTAGGTTGTACACATGTACTGAGAATACTTTATTAAAAATAAAATATTTCGTCTGATTGCCATAATACTGTACGAGTGGGAGCAACTCACATCTGTACAGTCTGAGGAACTTTCCCAGAAATCACCTGTGCTAAAGTGGGCCAGAGGAAAAATGTATTGCTCAGAGGCTGCTCTCTCATAGTTCACATTTATATTTAAATACCCTCGTCCAAAGCTTCCAAATGGGGGTTTTCACAGTGATTCAACAGAAGAACCATTTTAGGTTCCCCAAATAACGTCTTAGTGATCAGTTACTAAAAGAACCATTTCCTAAGGCTCTTCACACTGCACTTACTCCAAGTTATGGTTGTTCTAAACCCCTCTTTATAAAACGGATAGTTCCGGTCTTTGATTCTGATTGGTTGAGCTGTGTTCGAAGTTGTTGTAAATTACTCAACAAATGTATGCCTTTGACCTCATTACATCAGTATTGCCGCAGCTCCATTTATTATGTATTTCAGAAAAATTAACTGTTCGTAAAATGGTGTGTATTGACGTCTTTCTGCGGTTAAAACAAGATACCTTCTGATGTTCATTCATGTTTATTTAGTAAAGTGGAAGATATGATCGGTTCACATGCTGCTTGAACTGAGGCGCTACAGCGATCTATCACGACACATTAAAGAGCCTGAAAAAGGGTAGTACCAAAGCCATAGCTGGGGTTTGTGGGGCCCCGGTGCAGGTTGTACCCGTGGGCCCTGTTTGAAATAATGTAAATAGCACAAAAAATAAATAGAACAAACATAAATCAAACATAAATTTCTATCACATTCAACCACAGTGTTACGTTTTGATGGATGACAACTGTAATGGAGATGTAGACGATTAGGCTACAGTGACATACAGGAGTCGTACATTATTAGACATGCGTGAGTCCGTTATTATTAGTGTGCAAACAAACAGACTGTGCATGTGCATGTGCGCTCTCTAATAGCTCTCTGCACGAGCACATTTCAGTATGGTTGCATGTCTGGCAAGTGTTTTATAATGAACACTCACTGAAGAAGCATGTTTTATAGGAGTTTGCAATAGTCAGTGGTGTTTAAACATATGGGCATCAACACTCACTCTGAGAGGAACTGTTAACTGATTATGTTGAGCCGCCTTCAGATCACCACATTCGACAAATTCAGAATGTTTTTATTTGCTTTTTTGTGTTTTGCTCTGTTTAAGGATTCTGAATGGATCCGTATGTATTTATACATACAGTCAGGCAACTCCGTGTGGTCCTGTTTGGTTTTGCAGCTTGACTTGTAGTTATAGAAAATGATCTAGAAAATGTAAAAAAAAATTTCCTCACAGTTTTTGCTGTTGTACTGTATACATAAATTGTGAATTATGAAAATTATTATTTTTTTATCTTGAAAAATTCTTGCAGAAAAAATAGTTCTGTGAGAAGCATCCTCAAACTTAATTTTGAACTTGGTAAAACAATTATCTTTATTTAAAATGTTTTAATCTTAATATTTTTGCTGGCCTCTGGCAGTAGGTTGAAACTGCTGTGGAGGCCCCTCACACTGCCGTAGGCTCCTATAATTATCACCACGTTTCACCCCACTAGCGACGGCCCTGGGTATTACACACTAAAGAGGACAAAAAGGGGTAAAAACAAATTCAGAAAAATCACTGAAAAAAACATTACTGGGCTAGTTTTGGATAGCAATTGGGCTGTTTTTTTTTGGCAACCCTGTCCCCGTCAAAGAAACTCATGCAGAAATGTTGATGTGTAGAGGGAATATTATTTAAAAGTTTTCTGTTTCAGGTATGGTAAAGTATGTTCATCGGGTTATGCTGTTTAATGTTGCTTCTTATATAATCAAACTCACGCTTTGCCACAAACCGGTCTGGTTTAAACTATGAGAGTACCCTACTGAGATATAATCTGATGTATGTGCATGAGGAAATATCAAGTATTTAAAAAAAAAAGAATAAATAAAATGAAAAATAACATGAGAACAGTTCCATCTAGTTTGATTTGTACAGATAAGGCATTTGAAGCAAAAGCAGAATGGTCTGACTTTAGCTCTGTGAAATTATGCTACATAGTGTAAAACTACATAAAATCACACAGACTGAACGCAATTTCACTCTATGACAGCAGGTGGCTCTTATGAACCAGCAGCGATATAGCGTTTTCTTGGTTACTGCTGAAACTTGGGCACTGCACTTATAAACGCTAGGCCTACTTCTATATGCATTATACAGAGGCAAGATGAAAAGAAAATACCATCTAAACTTTTCTGAAGACAGTCAGTTCCCCTCTGTGATACATTCACATAAACCCACCACCCCCAAATGTATGGTGATTTGTTTAAAACTGTAACATTTTATCATCATCATCATATTTTTAACCAGCTCAAGGTGCATTGTTACATCCCTAGCGGTGATATATGTATAGGTGTAAACAACGGCCTTCAGCTGGTCTAAATTAACTGTAATCCACAGCTTCTTGGGAAAGATTGCTTTATTATAAAACCAAAATTTTCAGCCCTTGATTATAATTGGTTCAGCAGTGGCGCAGGAATACTGATGTGAGCTCAAAGGTGTATGTTTATAGAGTAATTTACAAAGGCTTTGAACGTGGCTCAACCGATCAGACTCAAGGACCGGAACTATCTATATTATAAGAAATGATACACACTTGTGATTTAGAAGCAGGGTTATGAAACCTGCACCGAAGCCGAGCTAGAACCGTGTTTGCAAACCCTGCATTACGGTTCCCAATGTGTACAGGCTGCAAAAATAAGAGGATGCACATGTCATTAGGTCGTGCTGCATTCGTCCAATCAATGACACTGACACTGCAAATATGCAAATAAGAACGCTAACCCGGGGTTTAAGAAAGTACAGTGTGATCTGTCAGTTTATGAATACCCAGGATTGATTGTTAATCATGGGGAAATTATGAGCCGTGTGAAACGAGAAGATAGATAACACTGGATTCTGTTTATCTGGGTTTTAGAATTTCAAGTGATGAAAGTGTGAAGAATATGTAATTAATCTGAAATACCTTTTTCTCTACCTTTTGTCCAATATAATGATTCCATGGATGTTAAATTCTTCATAGAACCACAGAGGCCAATAAAGAACCACTGTTTTAAGACTGTATTAGTTTTATAATGAATAGTACAGTAAATGAACATAGCAATGAAATTAATATGGATAGCAGCTATGATCATTTGGTCCTGGAAGAATTTGATGAGCTCATATTTCAATAAAGGACTTTTAAATGCAGACTTTGATATCTTGGCAACTCTCATTACAGTAATTTTTTGAAACATGGGAAATATTCTGAAGCAGGAGTTTGAATTCTCAAACATGAGGCATTAATATGCTTTATTATATTTAATGTAATGTGTTGAATAAATAAATGTTTGTTGGTAACTCTGCTGTGTTTCTCTCTGAACACCCACACAAACACATTTAATGTGTGCAAACTTAAGAACGCAAGCCACAAATAAACAATCCACTAAAATGTTACTGTGAAGGCTGTGTCATTTACGGCAAATCAGATCATCTGCGGCGAAATGCAGTGTAATGGAGGAACATGAGGTACTTTCGGTTGCTGTGCGAATGCGTGAGCATGTATCTCACCACCTCTTTGCTTCACTGCTTAGCACGAGAACAGACAAGTGCCGCCATTAGAGTCGAACACTTCTCTGCCACCAGTGGTTGGAAGCAGTTGCAGGCTAACCTAACCACATGCTGTTAAAAAACAACCGCAAGTTTATTGTTCTCACACCAGTGATTATTCTGAAATTGTGTCATGTTAATAAGTCATTGAGTTCACTATGTTTGAGGATGTGTTAGAAAATTGAGGGTGTTCCCATAAAAACACAAAGGAGATCAATGTAGTATCTCATCTATGGATATTATATACTACAGTATTAAATATATACTAAATACTATAGTATTAAAAGAGATCTCAACAATGTCACAAACTGTACTCTGCTATGAACATTTTAACCTTCTAACACATTACTATTACAGTAAACAGAAGGTTCAAGTCTCCTGAACTACATGACAAACAACCAGAGTAATACAAGTTTCCTCTGAATCAAGATATACAGTATAGCCTATAAATGTTAGCTACTTCGGTATGATTCAGACAGCATGATTTTTGAATTTTCATGATATGCAGAAAGTTTAACTTCATCACATTAATAAAAATACTACAGTAGGATGTCACAGAAACACACTGTCACATCCAGAGAACAGGACAAATTAGAAACCAATAGCAAAAGTCAATAGTAATAAAAACAACAGTGAAAGAAAATAAGACTTGGATTTCATAGAACGTCAAAACTTCACAAAGCTAAATGATACACAAGCTATTTTGCAAAGCGGAAGTAAGCTATTTTCTGTGAATGTGCGAGTATTCTCATTCATTAGCATCTTCAGGTAAAAGCAAATTACGGGCTCAATATTGTTTTGGTGTCCTCTGTTGACTAGAAACGTGCACTGCAAGCGCTGTTTTTTAAACTGAGATATCACCCCTAGGGTGAAAGAATCATATCTAAAACTGAGAGTTTAGAATGTCATTTTGTAACATAATTAGATTATATGTCATATTTAAGCAATATCACACAATTAAGAGTGCTGTTGTAGCTAATATCAGCATGATTTCAGCCACCGGCACAAGGCTGCTGATATTCACTGCACGAATGTGAATGTGAAGTTGCTATATAACATATTATGTTAATTATATTACACAATAACATTCTGAACTCTGAATGTTCATAAACTCCCATGTGACCCTCTTCAAATGCAGATGTTCAATAACAGAAAAAAGTTTGTCATCACTTAGTGTTATATTCACTTATATGCAATAAATTACTACCTTATTCCAATTAGTACTGCCACACCATGTCATTGCTGTTTAATAAGGCTTTGTTTTACAATCTAATAAAATACTACACAACATTAAATTACGTAATATAACTTAGAATAAATTGTATGTATACTTAGACCGGAACATAAACAAAGAGTGAAAAATTTAAGGGGGTCTGAATACTTTCCGTACCCACTGTATATTGTCACTGTCTCAGCAGAAAAACTAGCAACAACAATAACATTCTTTGACAAATAATAATAAAAAAAACTTAAATCTCTCAGCTGATGACCATATAATTAAAAAACCTTAATTATAAATGCTAAAAGAAATGTAATAATAACAATAATAATAAATTATAGGCTACCCCTTACGAAAAAGAAGTTTATTCAAGTGTGCTATTAGTATACTTCTTTTAAACTAAAAAAATAGGAAAGTATACTTTCAGTCTACTTCTTATGTACTTCTCAGACATGGGCTCTATGTACTTCTCAGAAATATAATTAAAATGACATTTAAGTATACTTGACTTATACATAGAAAAAGTATAAATATATTTGAGCTATACTTGTGCTCCGAGAATCCGTAAACTTAAAAGTATACTTTTATATACTAGAAAGTGGGCCAATTTAGTCCCAAGGAGTATTGAAATAGTACACTTACAAGTATACTACTAGTACACTGATATTTGTATACTTACTACATAAAGTATACTTAAAATATACTTGAACTTTACTTAAGTATACTTAATAAAATAAACTTGAAGTATACTACTTTTTGGTAAGGGTACACTAGATAGACGTGTTACAACCTCAAAATTTTGAAGAAAAAAAAAGGAAAGAAAAAGTGTTGAATATAGGCTATCATGAAAATAGGATTTAAACAATAGAGGACATACGGTAATATTGATATTATGGTTTAAAATGTTAAATGTTTTAAGATAAATCATCTTAAATCTAAGATAGCTTTAAATGAGATATTTTAAGGTTATGGTCGGGGACTCAAAAGGCACTCAATAGCCTACCAGAACTGAACCAACTGACCAACACAAAGTGGGATATTCAGTTTACCTCAGTATCTCTGCAAGTTCGTGACACGTTGGCCTCCAAACCTCTGTCTACATCCACGTGTTTATATAAATCTTACGTTAATTACGAAGTAATACAGTAATAAAAAGTTTTAGACCGGAAAACAAAAATTTTTAGAAATGTATGACGGTTTGGAGGATGTCATGGGTTTGTTTTGAACGCCTAGCGGTGTGATAGCGGTAGTGACGGGGTCGGATGTTTACGATCTCCATGGTAACCACTATCCCCAATCGCTCACAAATAAAACACACACCTGTTACAAGCAGACATGAGCGTCTCTGTGACACGCACATTTCAGAAGAAAAATGAGGGCAGTAGGAGATTCAGACAACAGAGGACATATGATTATTTGTACGGTGAGTTACAGCTGCAAATCGATGGCCTGTTTGACCATTAAAATATTCGGATGTTATAAGAAAGTCCATATTGTGTCATGTATTATTTAAAAAGTCTGTTGTGTTAAATTGTGGATGTTGGTGCTGCTTTAGACCCTGTACACACATTGTCAGCTGATGTGGATCACGCCAGGGAAAACTTTCGAGCTCATGCCTCAATGGATCGAGTGGTAAGTTGACAGACCTAAAAAAGTAAGGAAGTAAGTAAATACAATTTTAAACAACTACAAACACTAGCACAGCACAGCTCATCGTGTGCTAATAATGTTTCAGTAATGTTTCAGATTTTGCAGATTTATGTAACTATTGTATGTTTCAATAATGTTTCAGATTTTGCAGATTTATGTAGCTATTGAGTCCTTGAACTGCAGTCACCTTTTTGTGCTGCTACTTCCATGTAAACACCGGAGACCGGAAAACACAAACACAAAGTCTTTTCCATTGCGAACTGAAGTTCAAGTTTAATAAACTCTGACTACAAACACTAGCACAGCACAGCTCATCGTGTGCTAATAATGTTTCAGTAATGTTTCAGATTTTGCAGATTTATGTAACTATTGTATGTTTCAATAATGTTTCAGATTTTGCAGATTTATGTAGCTATTGAGTCCTTGAACTGCAGTCACCTTTTTGTGCTGCTACTTCCATGTAAACACCGGAGACCGGAAAACACAAAGTCTTTTCCACTGCGAACTGAAGTTCAAGTTTAATAAACTCTGACTTTTGATTGGGCAGAGAGAAAACACATGTACCCAAAACAGGACTTACAGTAGCCTATATGTAACACATTTTGGCTGAACTGAAATAAGATATGAAATAAAATAGTCTCATTAAAGCCTGCCCTTGTGAAAAAGACATAGCCTACAATTTAGCATACTTTTAAAAATAGTACTTGTTACGGAAATTATTTACTTAAAAAAAATAAAATAAAAAAAATTACATAATTACTTCTATTGTCTTTGAAATAGCCAAATGGGCAGAATTGCCAGATTTACTGGCAAAATTTATGTTAAAGTAAAATATACTTCCATGTTTTAAATCTACACACTTGTATGTCATTTATTTGAATATATATGATATTTCATATCTGTAGCAATGAAGTTGCAATGTAGTATATTTAAAATATATAACTTTAAATAAAAACACACTACAGTTAAAATTATAATCAAGTACTTTACATGCTTTAGTACGTTAGTCAACACAGAAAAATAAGTGTACTGCACTTCTTTAAATCATGACAAGAGATTATTAAAACATAATAAATTAATATAAACACAATGCACACTTTTCAGGCCACATATAGCATGATTCCAAGTTATAAATGCATTTTTCCAAGCGAGTAAAAAACGTAATACTTGCAATTAATTTAATGCATACACAAAAAAAGGAGTACACGTGGAGATATTGAGCACTTCATTTTGGCACATGAAATACAAAAAAAAAGAAGATTGTGAATATCTCAGCATGTAATCTTTTTTTTGGATAGGCTATACATAAAATAAACGTCAAGTTGGCTATTGAGTTTTTACTTTCTTGGAAGAATTTATAAATAATACAGATAAAAAGTCTCATGCTGGTTAAATAGGTCTACAACTGTTTAGTTGGCAAATGGCTAAAATGCTGCAAGTCTGAAGTGCTAAATTGTTTTAGGTAATTGAAAAAAATGGAGTACCCTGCTGACACTGAAGTGGTTAATTTGAGTTATTACAGATCGCTCTGAAATACTTGATTCTGATTGGTCAGTCGCCGCATTCTGACCACTAAACAACAGTGAGCTATATTGTCCCTGGAAGCCTGTATCCTACACTGTGCTGGTTTCATGTCTCTCGAATCACAACAGTCTCACACTATTTCAACTCAAATCAAAATTTCAGGTGCATTTATTTCTTAATCTTGTTTGTTAATCTCTCAGGACAATGTACGGCCAGTCATTATCACATCATGAATTCTCTCATGTGTAGGACAGTCTGGCCATCAGTGAGAAATAAAATTATGAGAAATTTAGAGCTGAACAAATTCCTCTGTGACTCTGTCTTTTATCTCATGGCCAGCACAATACCCTTTGTATCCTCAGGATAGTGCTAGTGAACACACAAACATTTATTTGAAAATAATTAATGGCACAAATGGCAAAGAAGTGACAAGGGTGAAATTTTTGTCATTCTGAAATTCTGAAATTTTGAATGACTGTGTTCAAAAAAAATCTGAAATAACCATTACCATTTTTGTTTCATTCTTAACACATCAGAAACCTTAAAAGACTCATATCGTGAGGAATGAAAATGCCTCCGATCTTTGGAAATACAAGTTTATTGTATGAAAACATTCTGTAATTTTATGTATTTAAAACATCATTCCCAGAAACTGAAAGTATCCTTTTATTGAAAGTAAAGTGGAGAGATGTTTCGTTCTGTATTTCAAACATTATAAATTCACCCCAAAAAAAAAACTGTATGTTATGACCTTTTAAGAGTACAAACAGTTGTGCTTTGTCTCTATCAGCGGAAGGTTCCAGAATTTAACTCCATGTTTAGTAATCTGCCACATCACCCCCGTTTCACCTTACGCCTTGAAGCCACTGACCCTGTGCCTGTGTTCATTGATCGACGTTGGCAAGGCTTTGCCGAGCAGAAGAGACAGGCCCTGCAGCAACTGACGGGGTAAGATTCACCCACTCTGTACACAAGACAATAGTCCTTTATAAATATGATATCAGATCGGTGAATCTCACAAAAACATGTCCAGGACAATTTTCACTCTAAACTCAAAAAAAAATAAAAAAATAAAAAAAAAGAAGAAGAAATGATTTGCATGAAGAAATTAAATCTATTTTTATTACCATCTTTTTTGCATTGTGACTTTTTGTGATATTTTGCATTTTATAAACACATTTCCCACACATAGTATTATCCACCAAATGATTGAGCTGTTTTCTTTCTTTGAGTTATTTCTTGCGGATTCTTTTGGGATATTTGAATGTTTTTTATGTTCTTTTGCAGTGCACAACATTTTTATACACTACTGTTCAAAAGTTTGGGGTCAGTAAGGTTTTTTAATGTTTTTGAATGGAGTCTCTTACTCTCTGCACCATGCAAGGCTGAAAAAAATGCAGTCAACAGTAATATTGTGAATTTCTACAATATAAGTAACTGTTTTGTATATATATTTTCAAATGTAATTTATTCCTGTGATGCAAAGCTGAATTTGTAGCAGTCGTCAGTGTTAAATAATTATAATATGCTGATTTGGTGCTCAAGAAACATTTCTTCTTATGATGAATGTTGAAAACATTTAAGCTGTTTAATATTTTTGTGGAAATAGTGATATGTTTTTTTTTTTCAGGATTCTTTGATGAATAGAAAATTCTAAATAACAGCATTTATTTGAAATAGAGGTCTTTTGTACCATAAATGTCCTTACCGTCACTTTAGATCAATGCAGTGCATCCTTGCTGAATAAATGTATTCATTTCTTAAAAAATGAAAAAACATATAGACGCCAAACTTTTGAGTGATAGTGTATGCTGTATATGCCAATATTATTAATCCTTAATAATTTTGTGTCTGTGAAAGGGTTGTGCCTCAGATACATGGACCAAACCACACAGATGTGACAGGAATGGACCGCTGGAAGTTTTTCGAACGGTAGGATATATGTGACCCTGGAGCACAAAACCAGTCTTAAGTCGCTGGGGTATATTTGTAGCAATAGCCAAAAATACATTGTATGGGTCAAAATTATAGATTTTTCTTTTATGCCAAAAATCATTAGGATATTAAGTAAAGATTATGTTCCATGAAGATATTTAGTAAATTTCCTACCGTAAATATATAAAAACTTAATTTTTGATTAGTAATATGCATTGCTAAGAACTTCATTTGGACAACTTTAAAGGTGATTTTATCAATATTTTGATTTTTTTGCACCCTCACATTCCAGATTTTCAAATAGTTGTATCTCGGCCAAATATTGTCCTATCCTAACAGACCATACATCAATGGAAAGCTTATTTATTCAGCTTTCAGATGACGTATAAATCTGAATTTCGAAAAATTGACCCTTATGACTGGATTTGTGCTCCAGGGTCACATATAGAAAAATTTATGTGAATGACAATAGCTAAACAGAAGTTTTTTAACAGTTAAAGTGTACAAATAAGAATAATGTTTTTCTCTTTCACTGTTTTTCCCTCTCTTTTTCTTCCATTTCCTTTCTCTCAGTCCTCTTATTCCTTTCGCTCAACAGATTCCTCCTGATGTTGTATTTGCTTTGCCAAGGTAAGTCAAATGGTGCTTGTCACTCTGTTAATAGTTATTTATTCAATACCTATGATCTACCAAAAACTGGACTTTCTTACTATCTTTCTATACATCTGTCTTGCCACTATTTTTCTCACAGATCTGACCTCCTTTCTGCTTCGGATGGAGATGAAAAACGGTCCCCTACTCCGTTCCAGCGGAGCGTGGGAGTTCAGACTGATTATCGGGAGAGTGAGACACAAACAGACCCCTTCACTCCAGACTATGCGGTTCGTCCTGGAACAGTCCCCCCTGAGCTGCTCACATTGGCCACACTCACATGGGGTAAACAGCACATAATATAATAATCATAAATAAGACGTGTCTCTCACCAGTGCCTAATGACAATGAGACAATGCTGCACAAACTCTTGCATGTGTAGCTTCAAGCATTTGTGTTTGCACATTTGCCAAGAGATGTTTCGGGACTAACAGTGGTTGTTTTCAGGCCGTGGGCTGCCTGCAGGGCTGGCAGAAGTAGAGATGATTGAGAGGGCAAGAATGAAGAGAGCTTGGGAGGCAACTCTGCCCCCGCTGAATGACCTCTCTCAGCTGGACAAGAGGAGAAGGATGATGGAGGAGATGGAGAGGAAGGAGTGGGCATTCAGAGAGAAGGAGATAGAGAAGTGAGCACTACTTATAGGAATAGTTTTCCAAGTTTGATTAATTTGGGCAGTTCACTCACACATTATTTGCAGTGGTTTCTCACACCGTAACAAGATACTTTGTAGCTGGATAAGGTGGATATTTGCCAAAAAAAAAAAAAAGAGTCTAAGGGGCTGTTCACACTGAAAACGTGAGACGCAATGCTCGGGAATGGTTTAAAAAAAAAAAAAAAAGCGCTGTGCAGAATTTCTCCTCTGCGATGTTGCCGTCAAATAAAACAAGTTTACTTGCTACTGTAAACAAAAGCTCGCAACACTTGCCCTGCCTCCAAGCCTTCTGATTGGTCCACTGCTTTGGAACTGGCATTGATGAGCGGCGCTGCGCATAAAAGTTGAAATTCTTTGAACTTGACACGGCGTCATGTACGAGACGCTGAGAAAGACGGGAGACGCTAGCATAACAGACATACATGTCCGCCTAGTGCATGTTTACATAGAAAAACAATGGAAAAGTAGTGCACTGGAATGGATAAATGTATTCTGTGTGAACAGCCCCTTAAGAAGAACTCTTAAATGTACTGCTACAAGCACAAACACATTCATGTTGACTGTTGTTGTTTGTCGTGTTTTGTCAGGCTGCAGGAGGCACGGCTGACCCTGCTGGTGCAGCTTCTGCGTCAGAGGGAGGAGAAGCAGGAGGAGGTCAAGATGGATCGGCTGGATGTGAGCTTTTCCCAGCACCAGCAAGAGAAGGAGGCGCAGATTAAGAAGATACGCAATGACTACATCATTTGTGAGGCCACAGTCAGATAAATCATCATATTTAAGTTGCGCTTTAAAATGACCCATTCTGTTTATGTCAGTAATCGTGAAATCAGAATTGACGTTTTGTGGCTTTTAGAAAGTGCGTGTTTGCTTTTAGACCATATACTGTAGATGCTACAAGTATGTGATTTTACCGTATTTGTACAAATTTCAGTGCTTTCCGACCTGAAGCATGACCCACATTAATTGCGTAAATCAGAAAAAGGTGTTTTATCAAATACATTTAAAAAAAACGTGTTTCTGACAGCGCTGCATGAGTTAGCAGTGCCATCTAGTGGTTGTGTGGTAAACATCCTTAGCAGCTCAGCTAGGATCTAAAATTAACACAAAATATGAGCAAAGAAGTACATGAAACTGTTTTACTTTGTAGCTGGTGTGATTATCAAATGTCAAAGGTTGCAATTTAATTACATAGCCTAACTATATATGTAGTCTGATGTGCTGCATGTGATTGGGTGAGTGTGGCGTTGTGTTCATTTATACGCAAGCAGCTCATGATCCAGAGTTTTCAGTGTTTCAAACACGACACACACTTCCCAAATGTCCTTCCCTAAAATTTTGGGAGAATGTTCTATATATCTTCTTAACATAAGAGAAGGTATAAGGTCTCCCTTGCAGCAGTTTTCCACAAAAATATCATCTCTGTAGTTTAACATAAAAAAGAATATCAGTATTGTAATTTTACTGTTATGTAAAATAAAATAGTAATAATAATAATAATAATAATTATTATTATTATATATTTTTCATTCGCAGTGTAATAGTTTCATTGCAATCATAATATATTTCTTATTTTTTTATAATGTAAATAATCTTACAGTCTTCTATTCTATTTTTTTGTGAGGCATGATAAAAAGCCATCATTCCTACAAAATTACGTATTCAAATCTTCCAACTAAATGAAGCATAGAATATATTAAGAGCTGTCAGGACATTTGTGTTTAAACCAGATTACATGTTTAAGTCGGATTATCCTGATTTATGAAATAATAAGAATATACAAACTGACATAATTTTATTTATCGTTTTCCTGTTTCTCACAGCAATGCGGAAGCTGCTGGCTAAACGGAGGAATGTGGAGGGAAAGCTGAAGAAACGTGATATTATAAAGGATTACTCAGATTATGGGTTTCAGACATACGCACCTCGGTCGCGGGTTGGCCAGATCCCTGACCGAAATTCCAACCGCAACGTGGTCAAGAGTCACTTTCTCAGCACGTATGAAGGTCTGCTTCTGTTTACAGAAGTTGTTTTCCTTGTAACTACTCAGGATACAGTAAAGTTTATAGTTAATGATTTTTGATTAATTTTATTTTAGAAATATTTACTTAATGCACATAACATTTTTATTCTAATGTCTTTCTTTGTTCAATATATTCTGATATTCTTTATTTGTTTGTTTTATTTTTTTAAATGTTATCCATAAAAATCAATTACCCTATTCTACTTCTTCTGAAATCATATCATGGAGTTTATTGAGGAGAGGTGTGCTATTAACATTTTTGTTCTCATACCACTTAAAAAAATTGTTTTGATAAATTTATAAATGTACACAAATCCAGTGTTTATATAGTAATTTTAGTCTGTCCTGAAAACAAAAAAACAAAAACAAAACTTTTTTAACTTTTAAAATAAAAATAACATTTCGACACCAAATTGCATTAAATATTTACATTTATTTTAATTTTTATTATTTTTTATTACATATTATATTTCAAACGTTTTAAAGTAGAAAATAATATTTTACTTTTTTCCTTCTAAATCAAATCATTCTGCTTATTAATCAAAGATGTGCCTTGGTTTTTCTAAGCAATTACAATAATGTCTAAAACCTGGTTAACAAAGAATTGGGGTTTAAAAATTGCTTCAGATCAGAATATTATAGAGATTTAGGTGTATTTATTTTTATTTTTTTCAGAAAATGTATTTTATTTCATTTAAAATAAGTTATTTTACAAGCACGACCTGTTTAGCTGAAATTTGAATCACTACGGATGTGGTAAAGGCCTGCAGAGACATCTCTGTGTTTCTCAGGTCTGTTAGAACTGGAGGCAAGTCTTTCTCCATCTGTCATGGAGCCTCAAATCAAAGTGCCAAGACCTAAAGTGACTAAAGGCTTCATCACACGCTCAGCCCGCAGAGAACTAGAGCTCATGAAGACTCATCAGGTAATGAGCAGCTGGGTGCTTTTCACACTTTATCAGACTGTGGGAGGAGGTGTATGAAGTGACAGATATCCCCCTGAGCTCTCCTTTCCCAATAGGCTCTAAAGGAAGAAAAGGGTCGTGTGGTGGAAAAGAAGCCTTTGCGGTTCCTCTTTAAGAAGGAAAAACCTGCTCCACGACCTCCAACCCCTGCGGTGGAAGATCCTCCAGAGGTACAACCCGCATTCTTGCTGTAGACAATTCAGGTTTTCCTTCTAAGAGCTGGCTTTTGATGAGAAAGTGTGCAGGTTGCAAGTATACAGGCAGCCTGTAGGTATAAGCACACCTTTGTGATTCTCTAAACTAGGGGTTTTGATCTAGTGGATAACGACCCAAATTGGTTGCAGAGCTTTCTGATAAGAGTCAGCAAAAATTGCAAAGATAAAGATACTAAAAAAGACACAACCCAGACAACATTACATCCTGGTTGCAATGAGGATAAAAATAGTTTGTGCCAAACAATGTTGGTATTATTTTAGTTAACAATTATCAGATTTCTAAATATAATAATGAACTATTTCAAATTAATTTCAATTTTGATTTTAAGGACATTGTTGTTCACTTTGATACTTTGTGTACTTTGAAAAGTGTCCTAAAACAAAACATTTATTCCCCTGTAATTGTACTTCTTTACAGTACTTTTATTGTGAAGTATTACTAAAAGTGAATATCTGGACTTCATACTTAAGAAGTCTACTTAAAGAGTGTATACTTTCATAACTATATTTCTTAAAACACTTTTGAAAATTGCACTTTGTAATGCCAAATTTATATTTTAAATCATTGTTTTAATAAACTGTTATCATGCTATAACGAGTACACTTATTATGATGTGTTGACTAACATACTAAAGCACATGCAAAGTGCTTGATTATAATTAAACTGTAGTGAGTAATTCAATATTACATTTACTACACTTTAAATGTACTAAATTGCAACTTCATAATTACAAATGAGTAATTACAAATATATTTAAAATACATGCCATGCAAGTTTCAGTAGAAATGACAATAAAATATAGTTTAGCTTATGATAAAGTCTTGTCTGTACATAAGGTGGTACATTTTAAGCATGTTTCAAAGACAATAGAAGTTATTATGAAATTACATGTAAAGATGCACTTAAGTCTTACTTAAAAAAGCGCTCTGAAGTTCAGCTAATTGCATTCAATATAAATTTAAACTGAAATGCATTTTTATTTAATTGCACTTAGCATGCAATTTCTCAAATGTTCCTTTTCACAACAGTAAGTCCTAAAAGAACCACTGCTCTAAAGTGATCTGAGGATACTACAGTATATGATGCATTGACTTTCGTTGAATCATTTATTTTGTCATTCTTTTCGTATGATGCGTCTGATTCTGAGATATCGATGTTATGTCTATAACAGGAAGATGAGGAAAGAGAGCTGGCCGTTATCTTTCTGCAGAAAGTGCTGAGAGGAAGATCCGCGCAGAATCAGGTAAGGCTCAGTGGGCGGAGCGTGGTTTTCTAACTGATGGCTCATATAGTCGTCGATGGGAATAGATAATGACGTCTGATGGTTGGCAGATGTTCGAGGGAAAAGAGAAACGGTTGGAACTGATCCAAGAACTGCGCACCACCCACGCACTGCAGAAGGAGCAACAGGACAAGAAGGAGGCGGAAAAACAGGTCACACTTGCCCTGCAGAGACAGAGAGACATCCAGTCTGAAAAAGTAAGACCGGAGATGTATATGTTTAAGATATGAAAATAAGCACCTGCTGTAGCATGTGAACTTTGACTGATAAAACTACATACTTATCTCAGTACAATCAAAATACAGTTTTTTAGGCATTCACAACATCAGCTCTGCTTTGGCATGTACCGCTCATCTTTTCTGGGCTTCTCAGCATGGGTCACATCCTGAAGAGTCACATTTTCCTGTTTTGAAATGAAACTGTTCAATGTACTATGAAAACATTTTCATATGTTTTTTCCCTGTAATTTTCAGAATTCAAAACCTTCTCCCAGTGAAAAATAGTAAAAAATAATGTAAGCTATTTTGTACAAAGTCACTGATCATTACAGTCTGATCGTAAAGGTTTGTGGAGCATATTTTATTATTAAAGGAATAGTTCACACAAAAATGAAAATCTGCTGAAAATGTACTCACCCTCAGGCCATCCAAGATGTAGATGAGTTTGTTTCTTCATTCGAACAGATGCAGAGAAAGTTAGCATTACATCACTTATGCAGTGAATGGGTGCCGTCAGAATGAGAGTTCAAACATCTGATAAAAACATCACAATAATCCACTTGATTCCGGTCCTTCAATTAACATCGTGTTTCTGTAAAAAAAAAAAAAAAAATCCATCATTAAGGCATTATTACTGTAAACGGTCACTGTAGCCAAAATGTGAGTCGCTAATCCAAATGTTCCAGTTTTCCAGTTGAAAAAGTCCATCCCCACACCAAAATCCTTCCACATATTTGTTTAGAACAATTTTTTTTACTGTTTTCACTTGTAAATAGTGATTGTTCTCTGAATATTTCTCTCATGATTCAGACGAGACGCCTTTTTCACTTGAGAAAGCAATATTATGGACAGAAGACTCAAATTTTAGCCAGAACCAATGGTTTGAATAGTTTTGATTTTTTTTTTAAAGATTTGTTTCTTACAAACACACAGGTTGTCACTTCAAAAGACATTCATTGATGGACTGGAGTCTTGTGGATTATTGTGACGTTTTTATCAGCTGTTTGCACTCTAATTCTGATGGCACCCATTCACTGCAGAGCAAGTGATGTAATGCTAAACTTTTCATTTTGGGGTAAACCATTCGTTTAATTATTTGATAACTTGTAAAAAAAAAAAAAGAAAAAAAAAAAAAGTACAGCATAGCATACATTTCACTTAAAAGGAAGAAGCAATGCTTACACTGAAGTCTTAAAGGAAGAGACTTTACATTTCAAATGTAAAAAAATAAAATAAAAATAAAATCTATTTAACATAAAAAAAACATTTTTGCCTTAGGACAAAAACAAAATACTAATAAAAATATGGAATGAGCCTATTTGTGGTCTAAAAAAAAAATTTACATAAAAAAGTCACTGAACAAATCAATGTAAGAATGAACTATGAGCTAGGACATCTCATGTACTAAACTGATTAAATTCTTTTTATTCCTTCTCCCACTGTCTTTTTCTCAGGTGTCTCAGATTGAGTCCTATATATCTGGCCTGTCTGGAGGAGTGATAGTGGACATGCTGGACTTTCTGTCTAAAGAGTTGGTCCGGCTGCAGGAGGAAAGGCAAATCCATGCCTTCACCCTATTGGCTGAGAGAGACCGTCGTATTCGTGAGGCTGAGGAGAGTGGAAGGCGGCAGATCGAGGAAAGGAGACGCAGAGAGGAGGATGAGATATTTAAACAGGTCACTAGAACATCCATTCACAATAAATATGCTCTTAGCTCTATCTAACAAAATCATACAATACCATTCAAAAGTTTGGGGATTTTATTTGTAAGAATTAATCATTTTATGCAGCAAGGAATGTGTTAAATTGACCAAAAGTGACAGTAAAGAATTTTTTTTTATATTACAAAAGTAATATGTTCTTTTTCATTTTTGTTCATCAAAGAATCCTGAAAAATGTGTCGGTTTCCACAAAAATATTAGGCAGCACAAGTGTTTTCAACATCGATAATAATCAGAAATGTTTCTTGAGCAGCAGATCGGCATATTAGAATGATTTCTGAAGGATCACGTGACACTGAAGACTGGAGTAAGCTGAAAATTTAGCTTTGTCATATCAGGAATATTACATTTTTAAACATTCATACAGAAACCCTTATTTTAAATTGTAATAATATTTCACAGTATTACTGTTTTTACTGTATTTTTTATCAAATAGATGCAGGCTTGGTTAGCATAAGAGACTTTTCAAATTCTTTACAAAAATTAAAAAAATACCTCTAACTTCTGAACGTTAGCGTATGTTAGTGTATGTAAATGGTTTATTTTCTTTGGTAAAGCACATTGCCATAGAATTCTTCATTAATGTCAAGAGCCAATCAAAATTCCCCTTTTTTTTTTTTTTTTTCTTTAAATGTGTACCCCAGTCATATTGTGTCAAATTTCCTCTTGTATTGCAACCAGCATCTTTGCAATCTTTCTTTTCTATCTGAGATATCTTGTCTATCTGTATATCATTTGGTATCAGGTGGTCAGGATGCATCAGGACACAGTAGACATGTACCTGGAGGATGTCATCCTGGGCTCCATTAATCAGACAGCTGATGCTCAGGCCAGAGAGGAGATTCACCGCAAGGCTGAGGAGCTGAACAACATCACCTATGCCATGGAGGAGACGTACGTTCCTGGTCTCGAATGCTGTGACATCCAGTTAAACCAGTTTGAAGATCTCGCAACTAGATTGCTTATTGTTGACAATGAACCACAAACTCTTAAAATCATGCTAGATATTTCAGCAAGGTCAAAATATTTTCAATTATTAAAATAAAACACTTCACTAAATGCTCTTGAGGAAAAGGGATAAAATATATAAATGCACCTTTAGATTTCAATATGTAGAAAAGATTCTCTCAGCACTGTTCTGACATTCAAAGGCTGCAAGGCATGTTTCTCACTGATAGTTGATTACGTCAGAGGTTTTATTAGATTCAAGATCATTGCTGAGCTACCAAGGATGTCTGAATCACATGTGAATAGACCCAAACAGTGTGAATGCTTTCTGTTATTATAACCTTGAACTCTCAATACATTCATAATGCCCTTGAATAATTTGTATAAAGACAGGCCATCTAAAATAAAGACCTTGATCAAATACAATAAAATAATGCATGTAAGGTGCACATAAGATGACTCTCTTTCGCTCTCTTTATATATACTCTTGTATATATAAAATATACAAAGCCATTCTTAGATTTGTCTACAGGACGACTTCCACCCATTGCGCTCTGCCTGTTTAAAAACTCTGCAACAGTTTAACTTTCTGATCCTGCGAGGCAAAATGCAGAGAAACAGTTTCAGCCTAGGAAATATAAAATATGTATGAAATCTGTGTCTATATATTCTTTCCCTCAATAAATAATAAATGATGGATGTCAGATGTGGCAGCACACCCATAGGAAGTCACTAGAATCAGATACTGTGCATTTGCAGGCATATCACTAATCTAATAAACATTGTATGACCAAGTTACAAAGATCATTGTTACTGTATGTGTCCTTCAGCGAGGCTGCCAGCATTGGCTGTTTTAGAGCATTTCCTTTGTCACAAACAGAATCAATCTGCTCTAATCGGTCTGTGTGTTATGTCTTTCATGCTCTGTGTGTACGTGCAGGAGGAACAGTCAGCAGTCTGAAGAGATTGTGGCAGAACTCGTCTACAGATTCCTCATTCCTGAGGTCCAGAAGATTGCTGTCAGAGAAAGAGGTGAGTTATTCGATCAGGCAGATAATCAGTAAAATACCAAGCTATTACAGGTCATGCCAAGTTAGACCTTAATGTTATTATATGCGTAACCTTGTGCCATTTAAAAGAAGTACACTGTTGTTTTTCTTTGGAGCTCAAAGGGATATAAGGAACAGAATGTACCATGTTGCTCTTCTAGATACAATGAAAGGAGATGCTTACTAAGATCGTCTAAAGGACAAAAAAAAGCTTATGCTATATATATTCATATTCCAAGCTTAGTAAGAGAAATTTAAAATGGTGTCATTTCTACAACACTAGTGTCACCAAACAGAGCAATTTGGAGAAGTCAACCTACAAATAATTTAATTAAAAAAACAAAACATTGAAATATTAAATATTACATTTAGCATTTCACCTTCGAGTGACATGAGGATAAATAGATGATAACACTGTCTTTTTTTGCATTACTGAGACATATAAGAGTGTCAAAACAAGCTGGTCGTGCATAAAAGCATGCCGTTTCTGAGGTTATAGACCACACAAACATAGAGAACAAAGCCATATTGAAACCGTATTGAAAAACATTCAGTTTTTATATATAGTGACATTGCAAACATCTTTCTGCTGTATGTAGTGCACTCTATTAACATCTTAAAAGATTTGAAAAGCCTCATGCAGGTCTTTTCACTGCTAAAAATGGTCACATTACCAGTATGGCCTATTTGTTAAGCTTGACTTTTTAATGACCTGTGAGTTTGACATGTGTGTATGTATCACAGTGGGAGTCATGTGGCCTGTGTTATATATTTAATGAATTATCCTCACTGTTTGCCACAGTCTGTTTTTAATTCCCCATTTCCACATTATTTGTTTCTGTGTAATAAAGACTCTGTTCATAAAAATGCACTATATGCACACACAACTCTGTCTCAACTCTACAGCTTGCTCAGGTGACTGTAACCGCATGACTTTCTACATACAACCAAATTTAAATTAATGATTTGTTGGGGATATTATTCATTTACTCACTGCATGTCCTACAATGCTGTATGATGTTATTTCTTCTGTGGAACATAAAAGCAGAAGAAAGTTACACAATGCTTTCCATACATTAAAAGCGGATTGTGACCCGTGACTGTCAACCTCCATAAAGAACAAAAAGCAGCATAAATTATCAGAAATGAACAAGTGTTTTTCTAAATAATTGTGGATCATTGTGGAAAAATAAATTTGATGAATGGTGCTGATAAAAGCAGCGACAGTTCCCTTTCAGTCGGTCACTCTCGACGTCACGTCGGATGACCGACGAATTGGGATCTCGCCTAGAGGGACCAATCTATTTCGAGTGTAAACTAAACGAGCCAATGCACATTGGCATGCGATTATTGCATCCAGCTGCCGCTGATCACAGCGTGAGTATAAGTAGGCAGCAGATGCAGCGCATATTCAGCTTTTCGCTTCGGAGCCGAGCGATCACATCGTTCTGCTCCTGACTACTCTACTGAGAGAAAAAGACTGAACGAGTTCAGCGCGCTCTTAGAGAGCTCCATGCGCGAGACGGACAAGACACGATTCTTGAACGCCCCCGTGTCCCAGGCCGGCCGTTTCGGCGACACGGTGGAGAACTTGCCCAGCAGTTCGTGCAGCTGCTGCCATCGCCGAGGGCGGCCCCCTGCCACCGCCACGCTCCTGCGGCCTCCAGCCGCTGCATCTGCTGCCTACTTATACTCACGCTGTGATCAGCGGCAGCTGGATGCAATAATCGCATGCCAATGTGCATTGGCTCGTTTAGTTTACACTCGAAGTAGATTGGTCTCTCTAAGCGAGATCCCAATTTGTCGGTCATCCGACGTGACGTCTCCGTTCCCTCCTTCAGGGAACGAGGGTTACCATACGTAACCGAGACATTATCAGAGTCTCACATTAAAATCCTGGCAGGTATGAGTCATTAAATTAGACTTTTAATAATATTGTTTACTGTGTGACATTTCTTTGTTCAACAGAAAAGACGAGTGTCATTATCAAAAAAAAAAAATGTTGGCTAATTTGGCACCTTTCATCAAGTGACAACTATAACTCAACTCAAGCTGGCACTATATTAAGTATCTTTTTGTTTTTGCCAACAACCTAACTGTGTAGCTTTGAATCCTTAAGTGCCCCAAGTCTCCATGCATATCAATTTCCATAAGGATTTATTTCATTTTTCCATTTGGAAGTGGTTTTTTCAGGTTGTCTTGCCTCTCAGAACAGACATATGGCCCAACATTGTCCCACCAATTGAAAACCACTTTAAAAATGTACTGTTTGCTCATTCTCTTTTAGTTCGCCAGAGCCAGAGAAGGCATCTGCAAGCAGCTCGTTCAATCATCAGTAGCAGCCCTGGATCTTCTGCGGTCTCCCAGCCCCCATCTCCATCAGACAGGGCCTCCTCAGCAGTTCTGAATGACATACTCAGCCAAGTAGAGGAGGCTGTTCCCAGAACTGTGACCCCAAGAGACCCTGGACCAGCACAAAACAATCTGACCAGTGATCCAACAGCAGACGCTCTCAACGGGAATGGAAAACATGCAGATTAAGCCCATGAGCAGTAATACAAAACATTAAATTCTTGACCTTTACAATAGTCCTATTAACTGTTTGTATTTGTTGTCATAATAGCTGACTTGATTTTTCCTACCATACTTATAGAGACAGAAAGAGTGAATGAACTTTGAAAGAACAGTCCAAAGTTAACGGTTACGCAATAAAACCAGCATTTAATTTCTCCGTAAGTGCCACTTTTTCTCATTAATAATGGAACACATCAAAGTCTGCAGATTACTCGAAAAGTAAAGCATAGCTTAAAAGCAAAGACTTTCAGACATCTTCATTTTCATTTGTAAAGGAAAAACTCATAAAAGACCATCATCTGAAACAATTTCCAGTATAGGTCTATGTTAGGCACTAACATAGGTCCGGGTGGCTTTTTCTCTGACCGTTGGGTCCATTAGATCCTGTCTGAGAAATGGGCTGTATCTCCTAAAAAAGATAGACAGAATGATAAGGGAGATTTAGTAGGCCTATTACCCTGTTTTTCCATAGCTCAACTGAGGATCTGTAGATCTTATGTATTAAATCACTTAAATTCAAGTGTTTGTGAACCTAACCAAAACTTGTTCACATTTACATGAAAACTCAAATTTCAATCCTACAGTCTTGTCTTCTGACTTCTTTGGCCACAGTTTTAAAACACAGTTACTTTTGAGGTATTTACTTTTGGGGTAGGCTATGACTGTGTGATTTATGCTGTAGAGCTAACACTAATGATCAACAAAGTTATAAGTAGTCTGTATTTGAATTAGTTAAGTTTTAATTACCGGTAGGCTATACGTTTAACGATGTGAGGTGTAATTGATGAATAGCAATACATCGCTGGCTTACACACGCTGCAAGTGTCTTAGTTGCATAATTTTCTATAAACAAATTGCATAATGCTCCATTCAGTTTGCCCCTCCTGTGATTGGTTGTGTTTTCTTTTATTTCCCTTCTCTCTCGATTTCGACGGTCTGCTCTTTTGGCTAATCAGGACATTCGGAAAACAAGCAACGGCATTCGCGTCTATAGCGAGAGCATATGATATGATTTCTCTCGCTTTTCCGTCAAACGTGTCCGTCTCAGGACATCTGTAACCAGGAAGTACTGTAAGTAAGTCTCTGGGGCGGCTGTGTGTACAGTGCGTTCTTTAGAATCAGGACTGTAAATGCGAAACGGATCGTGTCATGATTGACGTCGGAGCTCGGTGAACTTGGTCATGTTGAGGCATTACGTGAATGTCGTGCTGATATGACATGGTAAGTGCGTTTGTTTTTTATTTAGTTACTGAAGTAAAGTAGATCGCGAGACGTGACCGCAAGAACGTGCACTACAAATAAATAATGTCGCTTGCAAACACTAGGAATGAATGTCAGTCAGCACGGTGTGTGTTTGTCTGGATTTAGCTAAATATACTGTACTGTCTCGAAGGTCTGATAAAGAGACGATAAAGCGATTAATAAACTCCTGCTGTCGGTATAACATGCTATAAACAGTCATTCAGCAGTTGTATTCAGCGCGATGCATTACATTCCCGAGGCTGTGAAATCTGTGCAGAACTTGACTAGATAAAGTCAGTCCAGTCGTCTGCGTAGTTGCTTAACTTTAACCCAGTGCCACTTTTCACTGTTGTTTTATTTTCTATTCTGAGCCATTAGTAATTAACCATAATCAGTTATCACGGTTATTTTTTGAGCTCATTTAGTCGCAGCAGTTGACCCAATAGGCTACAGCAGAAGTTTAGTGCTTACTGTGCGGTTTATTTGTAGACTATTAATATTTATTTGTTTACAATGAGTTCTGTCACATTGGTGCTTCTGAATAAATTGATTTGACTATAGGCAGGAAGGTGCGGGTAATCATAGCTTATATGCATGATATTGTGTGATATGTCTCACATATTAGTTCAATAAAATGAAAATGATTAGTAATAACATGCTGTCAACTGTGCATTATCACAAAGAAAATGAATTAAATTCTAATCCATATTATCCCGAAGCTGTGATGAAATTTACTCACCCTCAGGTCATTCTAAAACTGTTTGAGGTCCTTCTTTGGAGCATAAGAAAGAAAGCTAAGAAAGTCCGTTTGTATAGTTCTGCATCAAAAAAGAAAGAAACCAAAACATCAAGCTTTGTGTGTCACCAAGAATCACACAGACTCAAAGCTATAGACAATGTGTGTAGATGCTCAGTTTTATGTTCTGAACATAATTATTATACATAAGTAGCACAGGTATATTTGTAGCAATAGCCAACAATACATTAAAAAATTATCATCAAAATGATAAATTTTTTCTTTTATGCCAAAAATCATTAGGATCATGTTCCATGGAGATATTTTGTAAATATTCCTACTGTAAATATATCAAAACTTAATTTTTCATTAGTAATATGCATTGCTAAGAAATTCATTTGGACAACTTTAAAGGCTAACATTCAGATTCCAGATTTAAAATAGTTGTCTTGGCCAAATAGCGTCCTATAGCCTACTAACAATTTGTAACAAACCATATATGAATGGAAAGCTTATTTATTCATCTTTCAGATTATGTATAAATCTCAATTTAAAAAAATTGACCCTTATGACTGGTTTTGTGGTCCAGAGTTACATATATGCTCATAATGTAAAGCTTCTGAGATGTTAATGAAGTTACTCTTTGCCTGAAAGTTGTGTTTTAGAATAGAATTTCAGGATGTATAGCTCTTTATTTTCAGCAGAAGCATGTGTGTACTGTACTTCTGTACTGTAATCTAAACGTACTGTACGTTTAGATTAGGCACTGCTGAAAATGCCAGAGTTTAGTTCAGTGAACCTGCCAGAGGAGGAGGCCTTCTCAATTTGGAGGCCTCTTTCAAAGAAACGATTGCCTTAAAAAGGAATAATAATAATGATAATAATTGCCACTGGAAATTGATTCCTGAAGGCAAATAATGGAAAAGTTTGTTTCTGACCCTGACCTTTTTTGTTGGCAGAAAAACTTTGCAGTACACTGATTAATGTAATGTATTTTTCATTCAATACAATACAGATTGAAAGCAAGAACATTTAACATGAATTCTTTATTTTTTTATTTTTTTAAGACTTTCCTTATCTTAAATTTAAGTTCACCAAGTGTGGGTATTCTCCATTATTTCTTGTCATACTTGCATCACAGCAGGTTTAAATGAGTTTTTAAAAAAACGAAGCATTAACACATGTTAGACTGCACCCCATAAACACAATCAAGCCTAGAAAAAACCCAGTCAACCACCCCTTTAAACAAAAAGTCAATATTTGCTACAGTTTGTTTCAGTTAGTCTAAATATCCGAGGAATGCTTTGTGTAGTTTGTACTGTTGGCCTGTTTCTAATGTGTTGACCTAGTTGCAGTTAGCTAAACATGAGCTGCTGCTCAAATGCAGCACTGTGTTGTTTGGACATTCAGTAAAGTTGCTTTTTCAGTAGGGAAATATATCATTACTGAAATTACCTTTCAAATAAAATAAATTATGGTAACCTAGAGATAAATAGTCTCTTAATAAATGCAAATAATGATACACAATAAATACACAATATGTCAAAGAACCAGAAGGACGAACCAATACAATGTTGCAATTACAGTGAAACTATGGTACTTAAATTTGTCAAAATTTCTTGTGGAGATTAACTGTCTTGCATTCTCAGCACAATAAGTGTTTATCAAGTGATATTGAGAGAAGAAATATATTAAGAGATGTAATTGCATTTTCAAATTTTCAATAAGCCTTTAAACCTCTGCAATTTATTTAGCCTGCAGTGCACAGGGCTCAGTTTTATGAGTTATCTGTAATCTAGTATAGTCATAGTAATATTTGTATATTGAGTTGTGAATGGTTTTAATGGTTGTGAACTGTTTATAGCTGATTTTTACACTTTACAGTGACTATGTGTCAACTGAAATGAATACATGTGTGCCATGGGAATGACAAGGCCCCTCTGATGGCGCATTTAAAGGGATGATTCACTGTTAAAGGTAGGCCTATGTTTTTTGTTTGTTGTTGTCTCATACTTTTAGATATGCTGTTATTTGTAAAGTGAAAAGCTGTGTGTTTCTAAGGAACAAATCCATCATTAAAGGAGACATATTATGCCCCTTTTTACAATATGTAATATAAGTCTCTGGTGTCCCCAGAATGTGTCTGTGAAGTTTCAACTCAAAATACTCCACACGTCATTATATCATTTTGAAAATGCCTATTTTGAGTGGAAGCAGAAACACGCTGTTTTTCGGGCCTGTCTCTTTAAATGCAAATGAGCTGCTGCTCCCTGCCCCCTTTTCCAGAATAGAGCTGCGCCTTTACAGCTCGGACCTGCTAAAAACATCTGTTTTGGTTCTGATTATCATGTTTATCGAGCTGAAATCATGCGTTTTAAACCATGTGAGTTTAAACTTATGATAAACGGTTTTCTGAGAGCACACATCCGAAGCACACGGACAGAAAGCGGCTGTCACAGCATGTGAGTACTAAACTAAGTTCTCATTCACACACAAGTTTACAATAAAAACACACACGAGTTACAAAAACAGTCGGTTATTTTTCAATTTTGAAATTTTAAGTTTACATAAACTTTTAATAAATCTATCACTAGATCAATTAGGCCAAATTATGCCTGATGTATAAGGACCTGCATATTTTAAGGACCAGTTTAATCCAAGTTTAAAAGGTTTATGGGGGATGAAATCAGTGAAATTACAATTACGATGTATCAACCCATTCATGTGTAACGACATGACTAAGTGCATTTTCACCTTTTTAAAGCAGCTGGATGTCACTGCAGGCTGTTAATGTTGTCCCAATGTGAGTGAGTGTTCTCTGTCCTCTCTCTCTCTCTCTCTCATATTCTATCTTCCTGTCTCTCTCCCCCTTCCCCTCCCCAACAAAAGAATTTCAATAGGTTTCACAGCTGGTTATATAATTGCACTTATTTTTGAACTTCCTGGTAATTTTACAGTATCCCAGGCAGCATTTTTAACGCCAAAGTCTTGGAATGAGCATATTATGCACTTAAATGTAACAATTCATATTCCCTGGAATGATTTTTCCTAAACCCCAGAATTACTTTTTTTTTTTTTTTTTTAATTACAGTTATTAAAGCCTGCAAATGAACAGTCCTAGATCTAGATGAAGTGCTATATGAGTGAAGTCCACTGATGTAAATATAATGTGCGTGTAATTGTACATTGCATTAAAGAACTCCGTGATATATTACTAAAGAGTAAAGACTACAATGAAAAAAATGATGTAGAAACAGTTTTCACAGAAATGGCTAGTAAAATCCACGCTCAATTAAGAAACAGCAAGTAACACACTGAATTAAACATGCCATTTTGGAGTAGAAAGACTGAAATAATTTTTTCTTGTAAAAAATACCTAACTTTTTCCCCTCACATGTGACAAAGATGGATGACTGTGTGAAGACCAATTAATCACACTGAATATGGCATTTTCAATTGCAATCACTGCCATTACACATTTCACACGCATGAAAAAAAAAAAATCAGATAGGCCTAAATATCTCCAAATATTTAAACAGTGAAAGATTTAAACATAAATGAATAATAAATATTTTATTTAAAATTCAACTTTTCACTCAATTTGTTGTATATATCACTCAGTTTGTAATTAGTAGATTAGTACATAGAGTAAAAAAAAAAAGATGAAGATAACAGTAAATAAATAAATAACAGTGGCCTCCGACTTTTGAACCCCACCATGTAGCCTATATAATTTTATTTATTGTGTGTGTGTGTGTATATATATACAGTATATATATATATACTGTAAAAAAAATACATGTAGTGTATGTACAAGTCATTGGTGTTTGGTGGTGAGTTTTTGGCTCAAGGTCTGAATTTAAAGTCACACCAGAGGTGTTCAGCAGGGATTAGAACTTGGCTTATGCAGACCAGTCAAGTTCTTCCACACTGACTGAATCAATCATTTCTTTTTGAACCTTGCCTTAGTTATACACAGAGGCATTGTCATGTTAGAATAGAGAAGGGTCCTGTTGAAACTGTTGCTATAAAATTAGAAGCACACACTTCCCTAGAATATCATTATATGCTTAAACATTAAGATTTGTATGGGAATTACTATAGTCAAACCTGTTCTTTAGAAGGGGGTGTCCCAATACTTTTTGCAATATATATATATATATATATATATATATATATATCAGTGGTATAGTGGTCTTCTGAAATGAGGAGGCAAAAAGTTTTTTTTTTTTGGATCAAATGTAAATTCATGTCCCAGTCACATCATTTTCTTGGTTAAATAAACATTACTTACAGAAAGTAAGAAAAAAAATCAATTTAATATTTTTATATTAATGCAATCAATATTCTATTTATTAAAGCCATATGAATCTCATCAAGTTAGTGTTTTTAAGCATTGTACTTTTATTCCAAAATAATAACTCAAGGCAGTAACAATTTAAACAATATGTTTTATTTGTGAACTTATATATGTTCAGCTGTTCTTTTTATTAGTTAACTTGTAACTATTTTTGAATTTTTCGGATCATCAGTCATCAAGGCTCGGTAAATATTGGTCACAGACACAGAGATTTAAGCCTAAATTTCACCAAGCTGATTACTCACTAAAAACTCTCACAGATCATGTTTTCGTGCCATTTCAAGTCTTATTTTGATGTAACAAAGTGGTTATATCTAAGTTTATGAGTTGTTTACTTACTTTTTTCAGTTAGTCTTCTGCCATTATATTGTTCATTCAGATCCACGAACGATTTATTGCCTGGACCAATCACAGCCAAACATAACCAGTCATATCCAATCATATCGCGATACATTGCCTTAGTTAACTTGTAACTATTTTTGAATTTTTCGGATCATCAGTCATCAAGGCTCGGTAAATATTGGTCACAGACACAGAGATTTAAGCCTAAATTTCACCAAGCTGATTACTCACTAAAAACTCTCACAGATCATGTTTTCGTGCCATTTCAAGTCTTATTTTGATGTAACAAAGTGGTTATATCTAAGTTTATGACTTGTTTACTTACTTTTTTCAGTTAGTCTTCTGCCATTATATTGTTCATTCAGATCCACGAACGCGCATGAATACAAGAGGCGGGATTTATTGCCTGGACCAATCACAGCCGAACATAACCAGTCATATCCAACTTTTTTCAGTTAGTCTTCTGCCATTATATTGTTCATTCAGATCCACGAACGATTTATTGCCTGGACCAATCACAGCCAAACATAACCAGTCATATCCAATCATATCGCGATACATTGCCTCCTCTCACGTGACTTTCCCCCATTCATTCTCAATTACCCGCATCAAACTTAGGGGGTCTGTTAAAACTCAAAGGGCTCAGGGGAGGCCAGAGAGATGCGGACTCCCGCTGTAACTTTACCTGCTGGTTTTGCTGGACAATGTCTCTTTAAAAAAAATGAATAATTTATACACTTTTTAATGCTGTATTTTGTAATATTGGCGTTGTTTTATTTTTTTACTACAATTTTTTTTCTCATCCAATATTTTGATGCCCCTGAATACACACACACACACACACACACACACACACACACATGTAAACTTTCATCTTCTCAACCTCATAGTTAAAAGGTCATGTGCACAACCTCAGAAAATACTGGATTTCTGCAGAAAATCTGATTTGATCCACATTCAGCTGAGGTGTGAATGTAGCCAGAGACTCAGTCACATGAGGATGTTTTGACCTGAAATGAAGGGTTATCTTACTGTATTAGCTGAAAAGAAATACAGCATTTAGATTAAAAAAAAAAAATTATGTTTTGGTTTGTTGCTAAATTTGTTTTAATACAGCAAATGGCATTCATTCAAATCAACAAATGTAATTTTTTATGACAATTAGCATGCTGTTCGTGCACTGTGTGATATTTTCCAGTGACCTAGTAAGAAGACGGATCAATAGAGCATTAGCAAAATGGTAAGCTGAGGACAAGATACACTAACATCCCAGTTTCATGTGTTCATTAATTGTTAGTTAAGCACAGAAATGTGTATATATACTGGCCTAAAAGGTGAACCCAGGGTATACCTATGACGATAAATTAGCGAATAACTACATGTAGGACAGGTGTACTTTTGCGTTACCCATTACCTTGAAGAATTTAGGATTTGGAGAAGAATAGCAGGTTTTCTGAGCTGTTGTTCCAAAATTGAATTTCACAATACAAATCCTAAACAGTCCAGAGGGTAGTGGTTCCACAGTGTTAAGGGAAAGTGAACAGTGAAAGCTAGAGGCGTTGCTAATGCAGAGATTGAGCAGATAAGAGGCAGGGTAATTGGAGCAGTCGAGAGAGAAATCAGCACTTGAGAGCTTCCTCTCATTTCTGACAAACCTGTACTCAGATTGTATGTAGGCAATGGACAACACTCTCAGAAAACAGCACATTACTTAACCAGCAGGTTATTGCTCTTTGGACCCAGAGAGTGAACTCGGTTTGACCTTGCAGAGTTCATCTGCGTCAACTGTCAGCATTAAGGTCCTGAAACACTTTAATCTGCACCAGTCTCCGTACAATAGGTCACTATTCTGTCTAGTGGCCTTTTTGGTCATGTACTAGAGTGTGGAAGCAAATATATGTGCGGTTCAGTTCAAAATGAACCCTGGGGTGCTGTAGTCAAGGCTGAATGAATGGCAGTTAAGCTGTGATACCAGTAAGATGTTAGTGAAGGATTAATAATTAGAGTTACAGTTTTACAGATGATAGCTGAAGTGAAAGAAAAATGCTGTTATTTTTTACTCGTGGTACATGTCATTATAAACCTGCATGGAACATAAAAGTAGATATTTAGAAGAATGTTGAAGCTGCTCTTTTTTTAAGTAGCCTGTGCAAATTATTGCGCTATATTGCAAGACTTCTGAAGCCATACGATAGCTTTGAGTGCTGAAAAATGTGAATTATTTTTGTTATTCACTCCACTTTTACGTTACCGCATTCAAATCTCAATTTTAGTTGTTTTTAGATGGGAATAGATGGAAATTTATTTTATGAAGCTTCTTTTAGGAATTTTATTTATTCAACACAACATGTTGTCAGATGTTCTGTGCTAGTTCATTTGATCAACAGTCCAATAAAAAACGGAATATTGTGAAAATTATTGCAATTAAAAATGTTCTATTTGGATATATTTTAAAATGTATTTTTCTTCTGTCATGCAAAGCTGAATTTTCAGCATCATTACTCCAGTCTTCAGTGTCACGTGATCCTTCAGAAATCATTCTAATATTCTGATTTACTGCTAAAAAAAAAAAAAAACATAATTTAGGCTATTTGAAACATTTGTAACATTATTATTATAAGTTGCTAAGAAAAAAATCATCTGCTAAATGAATAAATATAAATGTAAATTTATTAAACAAAAGTTTTGGACTTGATAGTTAAAATAAAAAACAGAATCATTCAAATTAAATTTAAATGATAAAATAAGCCATTTGTAACAATGAATGGCTATTTTATACATTATGATAAAAAACATATATTTTATACAGTGGAAGAAGAAGAAGGAATAAGAGTTTTTTTGTTATTGGACATCAATTCTGTTCCCTTTAAAGTGTTTTTCCCCTCATGCACAGGGAGAAAAAACCCCCCATAAAGGAACCTTCTTCTGACACTGAATAACCGTATAGACTATTATGCTGCAGGTACTTCAGTATTTTAGCTTAGAGCGGGAGTCTGACTTGACCAATGCTTAATGGTCCCACGTGGATACCATGGCAACACGTAATTTCAGCTTTGTTTGGCATTGCTGTGTGTGTATGCGCCGTGTTCTTTCAATAGCTTATTTAGGATAAAGGTCTTGCCCTGGAGGACACGCTCTAGATTTCTGCGCTACACAGATCATGCAAAGGGTATGTTTCCTGAACTCTGAACACCTGCTCTGCTTTACAATTACATTCACAGCCGGGAGTGATTCAGCCTGCTCATAAATAACTGTCTAATGTTTATGTGATGATTGATACATGATTTATTCACTGTGATTTTATTATTGGAGCTTTCAGACAGCTTGGTAGTAAAGGTGGTTTAGATGTAGTCATTTGTGTGAACCATGGATGTGATATTGGTAAGTTTAATACACTGCTGAAATTGTCTCATTGTATTGTGTTGTTTAGAATTTTTTTTTTCCCAAAATCATCTGACCATTTAACATAACTGTATTTCTTCTCTCAAATTTAAAGAGAATTCATAAAATTTGTATTGCTATGCCTTTTAATTGTTTTATAGATTATGTATGATTGCAATCAGCCTCTCTCTTGCTTTCTGTGCTTGTTCTCCTTTTAGGACCAGTTCAGATAGAGTATAAATATATATTTAAATAATGCATGCTGATATTACATGCTGAATGAAGATGTTGCACAGGTTTATTATATTCTGTATAATGGGTGTGTATATTTATATATATGTATGTGTGTGTGTGTGTATATATATATATATATATGTGTGTGTGTGTGTGTGTGTGTGTGTGTATGTATGTATGTGTGTGTGTGTGTATTATATTCTGTACTCTAGAGGGTGTGTGTGTGTATATATATATATATATATATATATATATACACACATGTATGTATGTACGTGTGTGTGTGTGTGTGTGTGGAGTACATTTACACATATATATTCACTCTTAAAAATAAAGGGGCTTCACGATGCCATAGAAGAGCCTTTTTGTCTAAATGGTTCCATAAAGAACCTTTAACATCTGAAGAACCTTTCTGTTTCACAAAAGGTTCTTTGTGGCAAAAGAAGGTTCTTCAGATTACAAAAAGGTAAGAAAGAGATGGTTCTTTAAAGAACCTTTGACTGAATGGTTCTTTGTGGAACCAAAAATGGTTCTTCTGTGGCATCGCTGTGAAGAACCTTTTGAAGCACCTTTATTTTTAAGAGTGTTTATGAAGTGCTACAAAAATAAAATATGCAAAGGTATAACAAATGCTAAACGGACACAAAGGTGCTTCGTGTGAAATGTGTCGACCAAGGCAATTCAAAATATTACCATTCTGTACTGAGGCCGTGCAAATATTATGTCTCTGGATATTGTGTGCCGGAGGCAGATGCTGCAGTTGTGCAAATATTATGAGGATGTGCAAAAGGTTAAGATTAAAGCAGGAGCCGGTATTAACAGCAGTGCAGTACAGTATGAGGAAGTGATAGTGATTGTGGTCATAGTGCTGTATGTTTAATAGTAATTAATCATCCATCCACCTATTTCTTCTTTGGAGCCATAGTAAATTAATCTGTAGTAGTTTAGTGAATGCAGCCTAATTTTGGATGCTCAGCAGCTTGTGCTTTTCAGATTTATGAAGTCATCTCTACTTGAACTCATTATTAGGAGAGATGTCATTGGTGGTAATGAGAGGATATGTGTGATATAGTGATGTGTGCCTTTTGTTGCAGTGCTTATTTCAGCTCAGGATGAGTAAAGAATTGGAGGAGCTTTCTCCCCTGGACGACTCGGGACATGGTGATGGGTCTGAGGAAGAAACAGAGGAGGATGATGAGCCCAAAATTTGTCAAGTATGCGGCGACAAATCCACAGGCTACCACTTTAACGCCATGACCTGTGAGGGCTGCAAGGGCTTCTTCAGGTGAGTGAGCAAACTGATTTTTCCCAGCTGCTCCTCCTTCAACAGATGTGTGGAGGAATTGTAATTGAGGATTATATACTCCCCCTCATGTCCTTCCAAACCTGTATGGCTTTCTTTCTACTGAGATGTTTTGCAGAAAGTCCAAGCTGATAGGGGGAGTAACTGACTAAATGATTACCGAATTGTCATTTTTTGATGAACTGTACTTTTAATAATTGATCCAGTTGACCCAACTGTCCCAGTACACTCTTAAAAATGAAGGTTCTTTATAATTGGCATTGATGGTTCCATGAAGAACCTTTAAGATGTATGCAATCTTTCAAATGCAGAAACTGTTGACTGAAAGGTCCTTTGAGGAACCTTTTTGTGTAGGAACAAAACTTGTCAAAGGACATCAAGGATATGTATGTTAAAATATATTTGCAGAGTGTGTCCAATAGTTTTTATAACAAACCTTGGAGAAATGGTTCGCTTACTGAGCTGAAAATGTCAAATATGACCTTTAGGATGTACACAGAGCTTTAAAAACGGCTAAATCATCATTCAATTTTTGACTGTTGTGATTTGCATAATTTTTTTGTAAGCAGCCTTTGAAAAAGAAAGTAATTATAGGGTACAGTAGCACATTTGAATTTGTGGCCAGCCCACACGCTTCACAACACATCGTGTGTCCAACTGC
Source organism: Sinocyclocheilus rhinocerous (assembly GCF_001515625.1). NCBI lineage: Eukaryota > Metazoa > Chordata > Actinopteri > Cypriniformes > Cyprinidae > Sinocyclocheilus > Sinocyclocheilus rhinocerous. Next base: position 231,510 of record NW_015653464.1, on the reverse strand, counting down.
AGTCACATGGTAATTGTTTGTTTCCCAGGGTGCTTTCAGCATTTTTAAAAACATGAGAATTATACTGGTCAATGTACAAAAGATGTGAATATCCAAATGCTTTTTTAAGAAAGCAATATTAGCCACTATTGACATTGCTGCTCTTTTGGATCATTGTTGTCATATACAGACAAATATTATAATTAATAGACAGCAGGGTCTGGTTTTAAATCGATAGCCCACACAAAAGTAATATATTTTTTTAATTATTTATTCACCCTCATGTCTTTGCAAACCGGTATGATGTTTTTTTCTCCTGTGAAACACAAAGGATATTTTTGAAGTGTTGTTTTGGACCCCATCGACTTTCATTGTGTTGACTACAAACGTTATTTAAAATATTTTTATTAGCTCTTTAAAACAATGTCATACAGGTTTGAAAAGACATGAGGGTGAGTAAATAATGATTCATTCAAAATTCATTTTTGGGTGAACTAACACTTTAACCAGGGCTTGGGACAAAACAGATATTTAAAATGAGGGGGTCCAAAAATGCCTTCCTAATGCATTCCTCTGATTATATGTGAGCTAACATTTGACCTGTTCTATTATATGTATTCTATTCTATTCTGTGGTAGGCTGGTTAACCCTAGTAAAAAAAGTAGTATATTTAAAGTACATTTATTTCATACCAAGTATAGTTCAAATCTATTACCATATTTACTGACATATTGCTCGAGACTTACTGATATAAAAAAAAATAATACAGTAATTAAACTTTATTTGGAGTATCACTTGTGCACAATGCACATTTCTTAAAATGTGTTTTAATCTCACTATTGATGAGGATTGTATGATCTTTAAATAATATCGGTCTTCAAATGCAAGATATTTAAAGTGCACGTAAAGTATACTTGCAATAGTTTCACTTTAGCACAATCAGATATACTTCTGTAGTTGGATTTCAGCACTACTTAGTACTTACTCACAATTAAAGTGCATTAGGTACAAAATTAGTTGTTCCAATTTAGCAGACTTTAAGTATAGTATACTAAAAAGTACAATTGCCAGGTATTTTTATAAAGTACATAAATATGTCAATATATTTGTAGTATACTTTGCATGTAATACACCGGTAGACAGTCATGCTCGTATCTTGCGGTGTCCTACTTTTCTGCAGTCAGTAAGATTGACTCTAGCATATACCTGTGTGTTTGTTTGTAAGGCGCGCCATTAAGCGACCCGCACAGCTCTGCTGCCCGTTTCAGAACGCTTGTGTCATCACTAAGAGCAACAGGAGACAGTGCCAATCCTGCCGACTCCAGAAATGCCTCTCAATCGGCATGAAGAGGGAATGTAAGTTTGCTTGAGCCTTACTTTCCGTGTTCCCGAATCCTTAAGAAAGCAGAGCTCAAGGCAGTGTGATATAAAACACCAATGTTTGATTACGTTTATTAGCCTAATAATAGTAAACAGAGTGATGAACGGTTCTTCCACCAAGTAATTTGTTGAAGATTGAATTAGTCTGTAGGCTGCGCGTGGTTGTCAAGCAACAAGACAGCTTGCTGTATTAATATAAAATTGTGCGTTCACCACCCAGACAGCAGACAGTTTCAGCCCAGATCCGGCCCACATCTGGCCCGCATGGATTTCACATGGGCCAGATGTGGGCCGGATCTGGGCCAACACTATGTTGCTGTCTGGGCAGCATGACACATGACAGCATTTGTTCTGCACTGCAGATTTTTACCTTATCACTTATCACAACCCAGTCGGACCTTCGCTCATTTTCTTGCATGTGTAATATAATAAGCATGTTTAATGTATAATACACTACTGTTAGTTTTTTTTAAAGAAATGAATACTTTCATTCAGCAAGGATGCATTTAATTGGTCAAAAGTTTTAAATAAATGCTGTTCTTTTAGGCTTTCTATTCATCAAAGAATCACGGTTTCCACAAAAATATTAAGCAGCACAACTCTTTTCAACATTGATAATAATAAGAAATGTTTCCTGAGAATCAAATCATTATATTAGAATGATTTCTGAAGGATCATGTGACACTGAAGACTGGAGTAATGATGCTGAAAATTCAGCTTTGCATCACAGGAATAAATTACATTTTAAAATATATTCAAATAGAAAACCGTTCTTTTAAATTGTAATACAATTTCGTAATATTGCCATTTTTACTGTATTTTTTTATACCTAATTGTGTATACAAATTTCATAGTGTAACCTTCACTTCAGTTCATGCGGTTCTTTTCATCAGTGATCATGTCGGATGAGGCCGTGGAGAAGCGGAGGATGCAGATCAGGAGGAAGAGGATGCAGGAGGAGCCTGTAACGCTCTCTCCTCAACAGGAAACTGTCATTCAGGAGCTGCTCACTGCACATCACAAGACCTTCGACATGACTTGCACCAACTTTATTCAGTTCCGGGTAATATATTTACCTTATTATGATTGTCCGATTGAGATTCAGACAAATGTGTCTACTGAAAATATGTTTTTAAGCACTGTCTTTATCAGAGGTTTTATGTCCGCAGCCTTTAGATCGGGATCAGAAATCCATTTCTGAGCACGGTCTAGAACCGAACAGTGGCAGGGTCTTTCACGTAACCATGCACAAAACACCGTCTGAAGATGCAATGCAACGGAACATCAGCCTTTCCTCGCCCTCGTCCCCTTCCTCCAGCTTTCAGAGTCCTGAGAATAAAGAGCGGAAGCAACATAAAAGTGTCATTTTCACTACTCTGCCACATTTTGCAGACCTCACCACGCACATGATCAAGAATATAATCAACTTCAGCAAAGCGCTTGCAATGTTCAGGTGAATACTGGCTCTTACATCTGAAATAAAGATTCATCACTGGTGGTTTATAAGATTATAATGAAGTTGTGTTTTGAATGGCAGGGCTCTAATCATAGAGGACCAGATCGCGCTGCTGAAAGGTGCCACCTTTGAGATCATTCTGATCCACTTCAACATGTTCTTTAATGAGGTGACAGGCATCTGGGAGTGCGGCCCGCTGCAGTACTGCCTGGATGACGCCATGAGAGGTGAGGGGCTTCGTAGATCTCCATTAACCTCAAGGTCACTATTCAAGAGATTTTTTTTTTTTATGAATAAATACTATTATTCAACAAGGATGCGTTAAATTGATCATTAGTGACAATTATAATGTTACAATTACAACAAAATAATTTTATTTCAAATAAATTATGTTCTCTTGATTGCTCTATTCATCAAATAATGTTTCTTAAGCAGTAAATCATCATATTAGAATGATTTCTGAAGTATGCTGTGACACTGAAGACGGGAGTAATGATGCTGAAAATTCAGCTGCGCATCACAGGAATAAATTACATTTTACAATATATTTAAATAGAAAATAGTTACGTAAGATTGTAATAATATTTCACAATATTACTGTATTTTTGATTAAATAAATGCTTTTAAATAAAATAAATAAATACACTTTTTTTTCCAAAAACATTTAAAAAATTGTTCGACCTCAAATTTTTGAATAGTAATATGAAGCATAGATTCACATTTTTAGAAAATATTATTTAAAAATATTACTGTTTTTAACTTTATTTTTTACAGTTGAACATAAAGCGACTTTTTTCAAAAGTGTAAACGAATCTTAATGACCTCAAAAGTTTAAATAGTAGTGTATACCACTTATAGCATTTTTAATTTTTAAAAAGTAGCAAAAAATAGATTCTGTACCAAATAACCTGTTACAATGTGTTGCTGACAGACAGGCAGGGTACTGTGTTTAGTCCTTAACACAAAGTTTTTAATCCAAAACACACTGGCAAACAGCACAGACAAGAGGTACAACACCATAAACGTAAGCGAGACCGGACCAAGAACACAGAAAAAGGAAGAAATTAAATACCGATACAAACAAGGTAAATTAACGAAACACAGCTTAACTGAAGATCTAATCAAATCAGAAACCATGTCAACAAACAACAAGTGGGAAAAATCAAACAAAGGGAGACAGGAACTAAAGAATACAAACTAAAAGTCCATGAAACTGAAACTAACTTAACGTCTCCATACAGAACCATAACGTAGTATCTGTTTTTTGTTAACTCTGTGTTAAATACTTACAGATGAAAGGTAATTTATCTCAGATTATTTTCTTTTTTTTTTTTAGAACTTAATAGACACAAAGCACAAGTAACACAAATCTGCTTTACATTATGTACTACATTATAGGCCTACGCTCTTGAGCTAAAAACAAAAGACAAAACGACAAAGTACTGTAATTATAAAACGGATGCTACCGAATCTTTAGACTGGATATGTCACATTTAATCCTGTAATTTGTAATGTTTTCCCAGAAACTGTGAACTACATGTTCACTCTAAATGACGACTTCTTCCTCATCTTGACTTGTTTGAGATGCATCCTGTTCACATAACTCCATATTTATTTCTGCATTGATCTTGTGTGTAAATTACATACATATATATATATATATATATAATATCGCATGCGATATTTAACGCGCATCTTGTCAGAAAAGACGGTTCTGTAATCAGCGGTAAATCTCCATCACCTGCGGGCTTTCACATTGAGCAGCATTAACTACACAGAGCCGTTGTTCACTGACGAGCTGCGCAAAAAATCGCGCAAATATGAACGTGGTTTTGCGCAGCTCGTCAGTGAACAACGGCTCTGTGTAGTTAATGCTGCTCAATGTGAAAGCCCGCAGGT
>NW_015653464.1:225507-226695 GCF_001515625.1 Sinocyclocheilus rhinocerous | reverse complement strand
GTTAAATATCGCATGCGATTTATCGTGCAGCCCTAATATATATATATATACATATATATTAGGGGTTTAACGGTTCATAAAATTCATGGTTCGGTTCGATACGACACAGTGGTGTCACGGTTCGGTTCGGTACGTTCGGTTCAGGGGTAATTGGTTATGTCGCAATGTTGGAAATGTTTCTGTTTTAAACCATGAAGGTGAGCCAATAGATATCACACACAAGCAATGGGCCAACTTTGCGCAAGAGTTATGCCGGTGAATGTCTTATTCTCAGTCAATTCACTATATGCAGAGAGTGAAAGTAAAAATGGAAGTACGGAGTAATGACGGAGCTTTCGTCAAAAGTAAATTAACGAAACACAGCTTAACTGAAGATCTAATCAAATCAGAAACCATGTCAACAAACAACAAGTGGGAAAAATCAAACAAAGGGAGACAGGAACTAAAGAATACAAACTAAAAGTCCATGAAACTGAAACTAACTTAACGTCTCCATACAGAACCATAACGTAGTATCTGTTTTTTGTTAACTCTGTGTTAAATACTTACAGATGAAAGGTAATTTATCTCAGATTATTTTCTTTTTTTTTTTTAGAACTTAATAGACACAAAGCACAAGTAACACAAATCTGCTTTACATTATGTACTACATTATAGGCCTACGCTCTTGAGCTAAAAACAAAAGACAAAACGACAAAGTACTGTAATTATAAAACGGATGCTACCGAATCTTTAGACTGGATATGTCACATTTAATCCTGTAATTTGTAATGTTTTCCCAGAAACTGTGAACTACATGTTCACTCTAAATGACGACTTCTTCCTCATCTTGACTTGTTTGAGATGCATCCTGTTCACATAACTCCATATTTATTTCTGCATTGATCTTGTGTGTAAATTACATACATATATATATATATATATATAATATCGCATGCGATATTTAACGCGCATCTTGTCAGAAAAGACGGTTCTGTAATCAGCGGTAAATCTCCATCACCTGCGGGCTTTCACATTGAGCAGCATTAACTACACAGAGCCGTTGTTCACTGACGAGCTGCGCAAAAAATCGCGCAAATATGAACGTGGTTTTGCGCAGCTCGTCAGTGAACAACGGCGAACATTCCTAGTTTGGAACAACACAAGGGTGAGTAATTAATGACAGAATTTTCATTTTTGGGTGAACTA
>NW_015653464.1:222996-223319 GCF_001515625.1 Sinocyclocheilus rhinocerous | reverse complement strand
GTGATCACGACTTTATTTTTCTTGTGATCTCGACATGACATAAAAGTTTTCTCGTGATCTCGACTTTATTTTTGTCGTGATCTCGACATAACAAAAGTTGTTTTCTCGTGATCAAGACTTAATTTTCTCGTGATCTCGACATAAAAGTTTTCTCGTGATCACGACATAACAAAAATTTTCTCGTGATCACGACTTTATTTTTCTTGTGATCTCGACATAACAAAAGTTGTTTTCTTGTGATCACGACTTTATTTTTCTTGTGATCTCGACATAAAAGTTGTTTTCTTGTGATCACGACTTTATTTTTCTTGTGATCTCGACAT
>NW_015653464.1:217945-222845 GCF_001515625.1 Sinocyclocheilus rhinocerous | reverse complement strand
TTTTCTCGTGATCATGACTTAAGTTTCTCGTTATCTCGACATAAAAGTTGTTTTCTCGTGATCACAACTTAATTTTCTCGTGATCTCGACATAACAAAAGTTGTTTTCTCGTGTTCACGACTTTATTTTCTCGTGATCTCGACATAACAAAAGTTGTTTTCTCGTGTTCACTACTTAATTTTCTTGTGATCTCGACATAAGATTTGTTTTCTCGTGATCACGACTTAATTTTCTCGTGATCACGACTTTATTTTTGTCGTGATCTCGACATAAAAGTTGTTTTCTCGTGATCTCGACATAACAAAAGTTGTTTTCTCGTGATCACGACTTAATTTTCTCGTGATCTCGACATAACAAAAGTTGTTTTCTCGTGATCACGACTTAATTTTCTCGTGATCTCGACGTAACAAAGGTTGTTCTCTAAGTTACACAACTGCGCCAACACTTGGCAGTATAGAACTATTGATGGGGAGTTGTATACAATATCCACTATACTGTACGCATTTGGGACACAGGACCTTCTTCCTGATCGCTATAATTTGTGCAGTTCATTACTGACATTTAATTAACTTATAAATGTTAAATGCTGGAATAAATATGATCATTTTGCTTGAAATTGTATCTGTTATCTTACGTTATTACTGCTGCACGACTCATCACAGTTTCTCATTTACAACTACATAAATTGTAATGTGCATCTTTCTTATTTTTAATCTTTTATCGTTAATAAATGTATATTAATAAGAAATGTGATTTACATACGTGTATAATTTAGTTCAATGATATTATACAGTGTTGTGGCCTAATCTTTTATATTTTCTACATTTCTTTGTAAACCGCACACACATAACAGCATCTCAAGCTTGTATCTCACATGATATCACAACCTATCCTACATGACTAATAAAAATCACAAACAAATTATTATTCTGGACAAAATCACGTTATTTCTAAGTGAAGCAACATTTGCTGAAATACAAGATACAGTAGGCCTATTATCTATTGATCGTTTGTGCCTCAAAGGGGGCATTGTAAAACGCTTGGTTGCTTAATGCATTTAGAGAGTGTTTTTAAAAGACCAAACTCATTAAACACATTATTAGTAAATTATAATAGGCTATGTACAGACAAGCAGATGATTCCAGGATGTGAACGCAATGCGTTTTTCTTATAGCAGTTTTCTATGGTTAAAACGCTTAATGCGTTAAACGCATTGCGTTCTTATTATGGGCTCATTTGCTTGTCTGTACAGAGAATGCTTTATTAATGAGTTTGGTCTTTTAAAAACACTGCCTTAAAGCATTAAGCTACGTTAAGTGTTGTCCGTACAGTAGGTTATTCAATGGGAGGAAAACTATTAACGCGGAATTAAACACATTGCGTTCTTATTATGGGCTAATTTGCTTGTCTGTACATAGATTTAATTACTAATAATGTGTATACTGAGTTTGGTTTTTCAAAAACACTCTCAATTAACGCATTGAGCCAGGTTAAGAATGTCCCCGTCAAGGTTGCGTTCATTACTATAGCAACAGTAGACTCACGATGCATTGTGTTTTAAAGATCAAACAATCATTGTTAAAAGAACCACTTATGTCAAAATCACGAGAAAATTAAGTCGTGATAACGAGAAAACAACTTTTGTTATGTTGAGAAAATTAAGTCGTGATCACGAGAAAATTGTTTTCTCGTTATCACGACTTAATTTTCTCGTGATCTCGACATAACAAAAGTTAAGTCGTGATCACGAGAAAACGAGAAAGAAAAAAATTATAACAGTTACATTTAGGGCAGTACAACAGTTAGGGCAGTTACATAAATCTGAAAAGCTTTAGAATTTTTATTGTTTTTATAAGCTTCTTATTTTGTGATCTCATATTAGAAAGGGTTTCAAAATATATTTTAAAATCAGTGTTACAAAATGTAATATATGATGGTGTCTTTTGAATTACTTTTGACTTGTGAATATAAAACCTTGCTAAGATAATTAACAGATTAATAATGTAAATCTGTTTATCAGAAAAAGATGGGTTTTGAAAACAAAGTAAAATATCATGAGGTTCTAAGTTAAGGGCTTTGTTTAATTTTTTTTGTTATGTATATTTTAAAGTCAACCCAAAATGTAGCCTTGAGATGGTCCTCACTGCAGAAAAGGTTTCCATGGTTTCCCATGTTTTTGTGTTCCTGTAAATAAGTGGTGTGCCATTCTGGAGTCTTATCATCAGGTATAAGTGTGCTTAAGAGGAAGAAAGCCATGTGACCATGACCAAACAAAGCAGTAAATAAAACAAGACCACTTTGGTGACGGACTGAAAAGGTCTCTGCCACAGACATAACGCTCCAGCTAAGAGGAGGAAGGGGAAGGAGAACACTGGAGGAGAAACCCCCTTTAGCGCTAGAGAGGTGTTGGGAGCACAGCAGGACAGTATCTGAAGATAATGAGGGAGATGGCGGCAGCATGGCAGTGCTACAGGCAGAGCAAATAACATCTTGGGGAAAAAGTGAACAGAGTAGCCAGGCTTTCTGTGATGACTCTGTGAAGCTGCCTCAGGAAGCACTTTCTGCCTTAGTACATGTGTCAGTCTGCGTTTATTGGCATCTTCATTACTTTATGTGTACTTTACTTTAAATGGGATTGTGTCAGTTAAACTTTCATGCTTATTTTTGACTTCAAATATCAGACCTATTTTAAAGGATTTAAAAAAGAAAAAAATATATCACCTTAATATGCAGAGACTATGGAAGCTTGTTTCTACCAAGAAATAAAAAATAAGGTAAAAAAGGTAATTGCAACTTTTTCCTTACAATATTGACTTTTTTTCTTGAAATTTAACATTTATATATTAGTTTACTTCTCGCAATCTCTTTTTTTTTTTTTTTTCGCGGAATAAAAAATACTTTTTATCTTACAATTATCTCTTTTTTTTTTTACATCTCACAATTCTGACTTTTTTCTCAAAATTAAGTTGAGTTTAAATTGTTTACTTTTCACAAAAAAATTTTCCAACCGCAAAGATAAAAAACAAAAAAGGTAATTGCTACTTTTTATTTCACAGTTTGGACTATTTTTCATGCAATTGCAAGTTTATATTTCCTAATTCTGACTTTTCTTCTTAGAATTGCGAGGTTATATCTTAAATTCTGCATTTATATCTTGCTAATTCCAGGTTTATATATCACAATTTTGACTTTTGTGCAATGAAAAAGTCGCAATTACCTTTTTTTTTTTTTTTTATCCCATGCAGAAACGAGCTCCAAATAAAAACAAAGATTTCCCTAACACTACAAAGACCCTGTGGTGTTTTGAGCATCACAAGAGCAACATCAGCAGTATGTTTTTGGGACAGGACTATCTGGCCCTTGTCCAACTGCAGACGGGAAAGTGGAAAACCAGTTTGAAAACAGTCATTACCTTTGCTGCTAGTGGAAATGACACACTTCAGCATTAATCCTTTCACACATAAGTTCAAAATGTTTTAAGTGCCACGCTGTAAAAAATGTGTCAGTGAACAGAGAGAGTTCAGGCAGATGAAATGCAGTGAAACTGGTTAAAGTAGCCCGTGTGTGAAAGACTGAACCTGTCACTAGCCAAGCATGACACCTTATCCTTTGCTTATGTCACTTATAGCACAAACTTAGAAATGACTCACTGAAAGACATTAAAGGAATAATTCTGTGATGCGGAGCTGAATTTTCAGCATCATTACTCCAGTCCTCAGTGTCACACGATCCTTCAGAAATCATTCTAATATGATGATTTGCTGCTCAGGAAACATTTAGTATTATTATTATTAATGTTGAAAAGAATTCATATGTCCTTCCTGACAAAAGTACACATTTTGTCAGACAAATACATATTATTTTAACACCATGTGAGCTGATGATAAAACTACAATTGAGAAAATCTGTCAAACCGTGTGCTGTTCCTTCCTCTGTGGGTGAAGTTTATTTTTAATAAGGTATGTTCATGTCAGTCTTATTTTCATATTGTTTAAGGTGCACTTCAGTGCAGACTGTTTTATGAATCTGTCACAACAGTAAATCTACATTACAGTTTGTTCATTTTTACATGCAAAATGTTGTTTAGGCCCTAAATATTGAAGACACAGGATATATATAATGAGATGTTTAATTCTAAGGGCCAGTGAGAGGGTGGAAAATAGTCATAAAAATACTTACATAATGGAACTCAGAAGACAAATAAGATTTTTGAGAAATATTATACTTCATTATATTTTACTTTACCTGTTAGTGATGTCTTGATTATTTAATGTATGTTTAAAACAATCTTTTATGAATCAAGTTATGGCAGCCACTGTGTAAATGATTGTATTTCAACAACAACTAGAAATTGTATAATTTAGAAGTTAATTTAAAAACGGCATTATGTGCAATTTGTTTGCATACAAATTTTTAATTTGAGTGTTGATTAGTTAAAAATAAATAGTAATTGAATTTTGGGCTCTGTTGTTAATTGTAACCTTATAGTAATGTAAAAGTGCTCCCTATAGTTAAAGGGTTAGTTCACCCAAAAATGAAAATTAGCCCACAAACTCCTCAAGTCATCCTAGGTGTATATGACTTTCTTCTTTCAGATGAATCCAATTGGAGTTATATTAAAAATGGTCTTTGATCTTTCAAGCTGTTTAATGCCACTCGGCGGGTGTTGCATGCATCAGTCCAAAAGAAGTTAAATAAAAAGCGCCCATCCATAAAAAAAAGTGTCTCACACGGCTCTGGGGGGTGAACAAAGGCCTCATGTAGCGAAATCAATTTGTTTTTGTAAGAAAAATATCCATATTCAAAACGTAATAATCACTTTAATGTAGCTGCGCGAACAGTTGTACACGGAAACAGTTCCGGGCTGATGACATATGAGTTCAGCTTTGCGCATGCGCCG
>NW_015653464.1:213375-217225 GCF_001515625.1 Sinocyclocheilus rhinocerous | reverse complement strand
GAAAAAGTCCCAATTCCTTTTTTTTTTTTTTTTATCCCATGCAGAAACGAGCTCCAAATAAAAACAAAGATTTCCCTAACACTACAAAGACCCTGTGGTGTTTTGAGCATCACAAGAGCAACATCAGCAGTATGTTTTTGGGACAGGACTATCTGGCCCTTGTCCAACTGCAGACGGGAAAGTGGAAAACCAGTTTGAAAACAGTCATTACCTTTGCTGCTAGTGGAAATGACACACTTCAGCATTAATCCTTTCACACATAAGTTCAAAATGTTTTAAGTGCCACGCTGTAAAAAATGTGTCAGTGAACAGAGAGAGTTCAGGCAGATGAAATGCAGTGAAACTGGTTAAAGTAGCCCGTGTGTGAAAGACTGAACCTGTCACTAGCCAAGCATGACACCTTATCCTTTGCTTATGTCACTTATAGCACAAACTTAGAAATGACTCACTGAAAGACATTAAAGGAATAATTCTGTGATGCGGAGCTGAATTTTCAGCATCATTACTCCAGTCCTCAGTGTCACACGATCCTTCAGAAATCATTCTAATATGATGATTTGCTGCTCAGGAAACATTTAGTATTATTATTATTAATGTTGAAAAGAATTCATATGTCCTTCCTGACAAAAGTACACATTTTGTCAGACAAATACATATTATTTTAACACCATGTGAGCTGATGATAAAACTACAATTGAGAAAATCTGTCAAACCGTGTGCTGTTCCTTGCTCTGTGGGTGAAGTTTATTTTTAATAAGGTATGTTCATGTCAGTCTTATTTTCATATTGTTTAAGGTGCACTTCAGTGCAGACTGTTTTATGAATCTGTCACAACAGTAAATCTACATTACAGTTTGTTCATTTTTACATGCAAAATGTTGTTTAGGCCCTAAATATTGAAGACACAGGATATATATAATGAGATGTTTAATTCTAAGGGCCAGTGAGAGGGTGGAAAATAGTCATAAAAATACTTACATAATGGAACTCAGAAGACAAATAAGATTTTTGAGAAATATTATACTTCATTATATTTTACTTTACCTGTTAGTGATGTCTTGATTATTTAATGTATGTTTAAAACAATCTTTTATGAATCAAGTTATGGCAGCCACTGTGTAAATGATTGTATTTCAACAACAACTAGAAATTGTATAATTTAGAAGTTAATTTAAAAACGGCATTATGTGCAATTTGTTTGCATACAAATTTTTAATTTGAGTGTTGATTAGTTAAAAATAAATAGTAATTGAATTTTGGGCTCTGTTGTTAATTGTAACCTTATAGTAATGTAAAAGTGCTCCCTATAGTTAAAGGGTTAGTTCACCCAAAAATGAAAATTAGCCCACAAACTCCTCAAGTCATCCTAGGTGTATATGACTTTCTTCTTTCAGATGAATCCAATTGGAGTTATATTAAAAATGGTCTTTGATCTTTCAAGCTGTTTAATGCCACTCGGCGGGTGTTGCATGCATCAGTCCAAAAGAAGTTAAATAAAAAGCGCCCATCCATAAAAAAAAGTTTAACAAACGTTGGTTTTCACGAGACTCACTGGCGCATGCGCAACGCTGAACTCATACATCATCATTAAACAGCTTGAAAGATCAAAGACAATTTTTAATATAACTCCGACTGGATTCGTCTGAAAGAAGAAAGTCATATACACCTAGGATGACTTGAGGCTGAGTAATTTGTGGGCTAATTTTCATTTTTGGGTGAACTAACCCTTTAAGAGCAGAAGCTGAGGTAGATTTTTATCCCTAAGAAAATTGTAATTTAATTGAATTAAAAAGCAATTTGTTCAGTAAACCATTGTTTAATATATATTTTTAAAAAAAGTTTAGTTTTTTTCCTCTTGCTGTACTGAAACCATACCGAACTGTGACGCCAAAACCGAGGTACATACCGAAACGTCTGTTTGTGTACTGTTACACCCCTACTTAGCAGTATAAAATTGCATTTTCAAAGCTTACGGTCACTCTTTGCTTACTGTATTACGAGTATGGCCCTTTTAAATTAAAGCCTGTGGTGGCATTATTAAAAGCTTCAGTCCATCCTTGATTTTTTTCTTTTTATTTGCTTTTCAAATTTGTAGCCAGTGCAAATTGATAAACAGAGGTGTGACGTGCATTCTTTTCAGCTTATTAAAGATTAACCTTGCTGCCGCGTTTTGGCAGTTTTAGCAATGTGGTCTGAGAAAGTCAGCTGATCATCAATCATAACTCAAAGGTTTCTGGCTGTTTTTGAAGGAGTTATGGTTGATTGTACCTAACTGGATGGTGAAATTGTGATGAAACGATGGGTTTGATGGAACCACAAGCAGTTCTGTCTTGGCAAGGTTGAGTTGAAGGTGATGGTCCTTCATCCAGCAAGAAATGTCTGTAAGACAAGCTGAGATGCTAATTTAAGTTTTAAATTCCATTTTTCTTATGTGATTTTTTTTTAAATATTTCTATTTATCTTTAATTAATTTTTATATCAGCTTTAGTAATTGTAGCTAGTTAATCAGTCTTCGTTTGAGTTTTAAACTACAGTTTGATATGTGATTTTGTTTTTGTTTTTAATATTTCAATTTACTATTTAATCAGTTTTTTATTTTAATTCAAGTTTAATTTTTAAATAAAATTTTGTTTTGTGATTTATTTATTTATTATTATTATTATTTTTAGCTTTCATTTATTTCTATTTAAGTTTTAGGAATTTTTATTAGTTTACACTAATGCCGAGTTCACACTGCACGATTTTAGCCCGATTTTTCACTCGCCGACGGGTTTTGCGAAATCGCCGACAAATGCCCAAAATCGGAGGCAAATCGGTGCTCGTTCACGCGAGTGGCAATCACGCAGTGTTAATTATCAAAGACGTGATCTGAGGGAATCGCCGACGCAAATGCCTGACATCGGAGGCAAATCGGTGCTCGTTCACGCGAGTGACAATCACGCAGTGTGAATTATCAAAGACGCGATCTGAGGGAATCACCGACACGTCGCAGACGCCCGCAAAATTTTTGGCATGCTAAATATCTGGAGCTGTCGGCGATTCACAATCACGCTGTGTGAAATGAGTTCTGACTGAAAAACACATGGGCGATGACCTACAGCCAATGAGAGACAAGATACCGGGCAGATGGAAGTTCGGGGAGGAGTTATAGACCAGAATATCAGTATTTTAATAGATATATGAACAATTATATCATACAGAAACAAGCACAAACATTTGCTTGATCAGCCACAACATCAGCATAACAGTTACTGCTAAATTATTTACCTCCAACTCTCTTTGCAGAACACCCAATCCCTGTTCCCTGCATCTCCCTCCTGCATAATCTGTTTTTCTTTTTCTCCTTGTAGCTGGAAATCAGCTCACAGACAATTTGCGGGCTATATATATATTTTTTAAATAATTCCAGTCTTGCTCGAAAATTCCGGTCTTCTTGCGTTATTTCCTTATCCCTTCTCGCGTGTTTTGTTGTGAAACGTAGTTTGCGGACCAGACAGAGCTGTCGGCGATTCTTCCTATTGTGAAGTCATGCAATGTGAAACCCCCTGTCGCCGATCCATCGTGCAATGTGAACACAGCAGCAACTGAATGCTACCCCAGATAGTCACGCAGTGTGAAAACAACGGCGATCCGACGAGTTTGAAAATCGTGCAGTGTGAACTCGGCATAAGCTATCGGAGAGAGCTGCGGGGTCGGAGAAGAGAAAAAATACGGCGGACGAGCGCAGCGCAGACAAGCAAAATTAAGTTACTAAAAATAACAACATTTGTTTTTATTAAATCATAGTATTATAATGAATTTGCGAAATATTTGACTTATATAGCCTAATTAACAGATTAACAAAACGAAA